>NC_021166.2:15415963-15425651 GCF_000331145.2 Cicer arietinum
GATAGGGGAAGTTGGGATGATGTACTTCCGTTGATTGAGTTCACTTACAACAATAGTTTCCACGCGAGCATTGGAATGGCCCCTTATGAGGCTTTATATGGGCGCAAGTGTCAAACGCCCTTGTGTTGGTATAAAGACGGTGAGAATATGATTGTCGGACCAGAGATGGTGCAACAGACCACAGCTAAAGTAAGGAAGATCAAGGAGAAAATGAAGACTTCACAAGATCGCCAGAAGAGTTACGCGGACAAGCGTCGCAGACTTTTGGAATTCGAACAGGGTGACCATGTATTTCTACGAGTCACACCTACTACTGGAGTAGGTAGAGCCTTGAAATCGAAGAAGTTGACTCCGAAATTCATTGGACCATATCAGATTTCTGCACGAATTGGGCCGGTTGCTTATCGGATTGCATTACCTCCGATACTGTCCAATATCCATGACGTGTTTCATGTGTCGCAGTTGAGGAAATATCTCGCAGATCCATCTCACGTGATCGAACCAGACACAATCCAGCTAAAGGATAACCTGTCGTTCGAAGTACCACCCGTGAGAATTGATGACAGGAAGATTAAGCGGTTGAGGACCAAGGATGTTTCGTTGGTCAAGGTGATCTGGAACCCAATTACTGGAGATGCGACTTGGGAGTTGGAGAGCAAGATGAGAGAACAACACCCAGAGTTATTTATCGATGCATAGTTTCGAGGACGAAACTAATTTTAGGGGGGGAGTAATGTAAGACCCATAATTTTAAAGTACCGTTTATGTATTTTTGGTGTATTTTGGATTTTGGCTCGGAGGCTTTTAAGCCAAAGTTAATAATATTTTTGAGTTTTATAATCGAAAAGATATTTCGATGCCAATTAGAATTTCTCGTCGATAAATAAATTGAATTTAACTGCGGAAAATCCTTTACGGAGAATTTAAGGCGTTTCGGGTGAAACGGTAATTTAATAAATATCTAGATTTTGAGATATTTGTTAAGTTATATTTATTATATTTATATATGTTTGTTTGGAGGGAAAAAGAAAGGAAAACTAGAAGGAAGGAAAAGGAAAAGAAAATAGTATATAAAGGAAGGAAGGAAAAAGGAAGAAAGGAAAAACAAAGGAAAGAAAAAGAAAGGAAGGAAATTTCCAAATTTCCATCTCCTTCCTCTGAACCTCACGCGAGCAAAACCCAAAATTCCATCCTTCTCCATTTTTCGTTTTCGTTGCTTCCTTTTCTTCAAAGCTAGTGACCCAAGGTTGGGTGAGAGTTAGATCAAGGTTTTCGCAACTCCACTCTTCCTCTTTGATTCGAAAACGAAGAAAAACGGTTTTTGAGATCCAAACACAAACCCCTCCGTTTCTTCTAGATCCAAACCTCATTTCTCGAAGAGATAGAAGGGAAAGTTGCTCACCACCACGCTACGGTGCTAGTGAACTAATTTGGAAGCGGCGTTGCGAGCGGAGATTTTACCGGAATTACTCGCGGTACCGGAAACGCGCGTTAAAGCTAACGTTGAGGTAAGGGCTCCTTCCAAACTTCTAGTTTGCATTAGGGACTTATCTGTGGTTGTGTGGGAAGGAATTTGTTAGGGTTTAATGTATCGATTTGGGGAAAAACGAAACTAATGCGTTATGGGTAAAACCTTAGAGTTAGGTTTTGTTTATATTGATGAATGGTTCGTGGTAAATGAATTTGAAGTCATTGTGTAAGATTTTGGGTAAATGAAACTTGTGTGTTTTGAGTAGTGGATTGTGTCGATTTGTGTTCGTTGTTTTTGACATGCTCTTAATTGATATTGATGAAATTTGATATGTGTATGGTTGGATTTGTGAATAAATGAATTGATATGTTTTGATGTGAGAATTTGTTGAGTTTGTGTTGTGTGAAATTTGAAAACCATTAAGTTAAATGAGTATTAAGAATGGGGAATCTCTTAATGTCTCGGTTACTTAATATTTTGTTTTAAAGAAAAATCGTTTAAGTTAACTGGGCGTTAAGAATGGGGAATCTCTTAATGTCTCGGTTACTTAATGTTCGTTTTTGAAAATCGTTTCAGTAAATGAGTATTAAGAATGGGGAATCTCTTAATGTCTCGGTTACTTAATATTTTGTTTTGAAAATCGTTTAAGTTAACTGGGCGTTAAGAATGGGGAATCTCTTAATGTCTCGGTTACTTATTATTTTGTTTGGAAAATTGTTTAAGATAATTGGGCGTTGAGAATGGGGAATCTCTTAATGTCTCGGTTACTTAATATTTTGTTTTGAAAATCGTTTAAGTTAACTGGGCGTTAAGAATGGGGAATCTCTTAATGTCTCGGTTACTTAATATTTTGTTTTGAAAATCGTTTAAGTTAACTGGGCGTTAAGAATGGGGAATCTCTTAATGTCTCGGTTACTTATTATTTTGTTTGGAAAATTGTTTAAGTTAACTGGGCGTTAAGAATGGGGAATCTCTTAATGTCTCGGTTACTTAATATTTTGTTTTGAAAATCGTTTAAGTTAACTGGGCGTTAAGAATGGGGAATCTCTTAATGTCTCGGTTACTTAATATTTTGTTTTAAAGAAAAATCGTTTAAGTTAACTGGGCGTTAAGAATGGGGAATCTCTTAATGTCTCGGTTACTTATTATTTTGTTTGGAAAATTGTTTAAGTTAACTGGGCGTTGAGAATGGGGAATCTCTTAATGTCTCGGTTACTTAATATTTTGTTTTAAGAAAAATCGTTTAAGTTAACTGGGCGTTAAGAATGGGGAATCTCTTAATGTCTCGGTTACTTAATATTTTGTTTTGAAAATCGTTTAAGTTAACTGGGCGTTAAGAATGGGGAATCTCTTAATGTCTCGGTTACTTAATATTTTGTTTTAAAGAAAAATCGTTTAAGTTAACTGGGCGTTAAGAATGGGGAATCTCTTAATGTCTCGGTTACTTAATATTTTGTTTTGAAAACCGTTTAAGTTAACTGGGCGTTAAGAATGGGGAATCTCTTAATGTCTCGGTTACTTAATATTTTGTTTTGAAAATCGTTTAAGTTAACTGGGCGTTAAGAATGGGGAATCTCTTAATGTCTCGTTTACTCGTGTATGTTTTGGTAAGTTGTGCTGACCCGGGATAGGTGGCACCTCGGTAAACAGTACGGACCCGTGATAGGTAGTACGTTTACGACTTACGTTCCTGCGGGAATTGCGTTTGTCCGTGAGAGACTGCGCAGGGGTTTGTCCGTGAGAGACTACGCCCTGGTTTAAGTTAGATGAGAATTAAGAATGGGGAATCTCTTAATGTCTTGTTTACTCGTGTATGTTTTGGTAAGTTGTGCTGACCTGGGATGGGTGGCACCTCGGTAAACAGTACAGACCCGTGATAGGTAGTACGTTTACGACTTACGTTCCTGAGGGAATTGTGTTTGGTAAGTTGTGCTGACCCGGGATAGGTGGCACCTCGGTAAACAGTACGGACCCGTGATAGGTAGTACGTTTACGACTTACGTTCCTGCGGGAATTGCGTTTGTCCGTGAGAGACTGCGCAGGGGTTTGTCCGTGAGAGACTACGCCCTGGTTTAAGTTAGACGAGAATTAAGAATGGGGAATCTCTTAATGTCTCGTTTACTCGTGTATGTTTTGGTAAGTTGTGCTGACCCGGGATAGGTGGCACCTCGGTAAACGGTACGGACCCGTGATAGGTAGTACGTTTACGACTTACGTTCCTGAGGGAATTGTGTTTGTCCGCAAGAGACTACACCCTGTTGATTTGTGAACTGTTGGTTCATTTTTGTTGTGTAGTAATGTGTTATAAATGCTAAGTGTTATGTTTTGGAATTTGGTGATAACATGTTTGATTGCAATACCATTTCGAAATCCATGATGTTGTATTAATTGTGTTGAAAATGCTAAGTGTTATGTGTTGATTGTTGTGTGTAAGTATGATGGTTATCGAGATCCCAATTGTCGTGGTAATCGCGTAGGAATTGCTAAGTGTTAGGTTGTGAACGTGATTAGGAATGACTTGAGTAAATGCATGAATTTTTGGAAAAACGATCAGGGAAATCGATTTCCCAATCGATTGGATGAGTTGCAGGAAGTTCACCATTTTGACCTAATCGATTTGCCAATCGATTGTATAAATATATCTTTCAAAATCTTTTAAGAAATCGATTTGGAAATCGATTGGCAGAGAGGCAGGAACTCAGCAAAACTGCCGAAATCGATTTGGAAATCGATTTGGCAACCCAGGGACTCATCAGAACTGACAAAATCGACTTAGAAATCGATTTGGTCATGCAGAAACTCAGCAGAACTGACCAAATCGATTTGGCAATCGATTGACTCAGCAGAAGTCCTTATTTTGAGTTAGATAATCGATTGTTCAATTGATTTATCAATGCTTTGGTCAGTTATGTATTACTTGATGATTTGAGAACTTCATTTTGAGTTCATTGTTAATTGGCAAGCATTATATGAACTTTTAGCATATGGAAAATCCTTTTAAGGTGCATGCTTAGTTGAAAGGTTATTTTGTGCATTTAAAACTTAAATGTTATGTGTTATCTGTTATTTTCGGTTGGTGACCTTTACAATTATTGTGGAAATCTGGGTTTCGCCCTCAGATGAGAGTCAGGACGATCCTACCGATTCGTACCCTACGGACGGGAATGGAGATGGGAACGCTTGACTGCAGCTACGTTAGGAGGATCTCACGGGGCGCGTGGAGATTACTCAGGGTGTTTAGTTGTGTTGAAATATGATCAGATTAGGTTGACATAGAGGGATCAAATGTCTTTCTTTTGTATTGTATTTATTTTAAAATGGAAGACTGTACTACTTTTGTTATGTATATCTTTTGAATTCATGGATTGAGAATTTTTCCGCTGCTCGTATATTCTGTTGACTTATTTGTCGTTGTATTACGACTTAAATATTTATCTTAATGTGTGTTACCTTATTTATTTCCCTATTTTATTTTAATTCCTTTTGAAAAAAAAATACACTCACGCTTTGAAAAACGGGGTGTTACACATTCACACGCAAAAGCCTTTGTTACTTGACTCTTTGTTCTTGAATCGGTCTCAAATCAAAAAATAATAAGTGGATAATATAACCACTATTTACATGATCGTTTTGGTGTTAGTTTCACTCAAATTGGACTTACAGTGAAGAAGAACATTGCAAAATAACAAATTCGATAAATTGATAAGTCAAATATTTTAGAAGAAAATAAATTGAAATTTTAAAAATATGAAAAAATGTATTTAATTGACTAACTAAATGAATAAAACAATATACTAAAATTTGGACGAAAATAGATAAATTTTCTTAAACAGTTATCCATGGCCAGAACCAATTTTCTTCCGTTTGCTCGCGCAGCCGTGCCAATTGTGATTTGTTCCTCTACTACACACCTAGGTTTCTTTCTCCCTCTCACAATTAGGAGAAATAAAAATCCTTTTATTGAATATACAAGATATTTGGGCCTCTTGACCCTTTTATTTAAATTTTTTGTCTATTATTACATTTATTTTATTAAAATAACTTATAAATAATCAAACTCATTTTTAACGGTTTCTTAAATATAATTCATTTTCAAAACATTACTATTATTTTAAGATCAATACTTAATAAAATTAATAATTTAAAGTAATTGATCTTTTAAAATATATTTATAATCAAAACTCTCATATTCAAAATAATAACCATAATTAAATTTATTTTTTCAAATACTCACATTAAAATACTACCATTATTAGAGAATATTCGTAATTATAAAATAAATAAATATAACATCAACACTTTATATTAATTATACTTTATATATATATATATATATATATATGCGTACCCTCATATACACGTAAAATCGTGTAAAATCTTATTATTTAAAATATTACACTAAAAATTATTATTTTTAGAAAAATATATAAAATATGTAAAATAATAAATATAATATTTGTTATTTATACTACTCATTTAGTTTAATATGTATAAAACTAACAAATCATCTGAAGCACCCATATAACGAAAATTTATCAACATATATTCTAAAATAATTTATAAACAAATTAATTATTTTAAATTATATTTCATTAATAAAATAGTTTATTATAAAATTTGGGGTGTTACATTAAGATTGAAAGTGCCAAATAATATAGATAGATATATAAATGAAGTGATATTTTGTTGAATATTTTTTCTTTTAACTTTATTTCTTTTAAATTTATTTGGGATAACTAAATATATATTATTGAGGTAGTTAAGTATAAAACTATTCTTGTATATTTTTTCTAAAAAATAATAAAAATTTGGGATAGTCAAAGCTACCAAATGAACAGCGGTAGCTTCGCCGCTACCTCCATCAACAAAGTACATAATATATATTCAATAATGAAAGAATCAAAGTAACATTATATTATATTAATAGTTTCATGAAGATATTAAAAGACTATTGTTTGAATTTTATTAGATTATGAGAGACACACATCAATAGAGTCTTTCTCATTATGTAGAAGTTCTCAACAAATATAAAAGTTTCATACTTGAAAGATCATTATAAAAAAAACTTGTATTACAAAATACACAAGATTTTGCTTGAAATTTATGTCACAACTCACATTGAGCTTTATATGTTACATGCTTTGAGACTATACTACAACAATACAAGTCAAAAAGAAAAGTCCTTACATACATTATATGAAAATTCTATTTTTTCAAAGAGGAATATTGGCCTAAAAGTAAAAGGATACTACACTTGCATTATGCCAACACTACTCAAAAAGGTTTCATGAGCCAATGAAAATTAAATAAGTCAATTTCTTAATTCAAAAATCAAGAACAATATTTTGCTTAATATTCTCCATAGCTAAGAAATAAAGAGAATGATCAAAATTGTCATTTGATACCTTGAAAAAAGTGTTCAATGAACATATTATTGATTTAAACATATCAGACGAATAATAAAGAAGTCAAATAAAATTCTGATGAAAGAGTCTCAAAAGAAACATATCACTAACTATATCAATTAATTATTCAAGATAATGATTGTTGAATCTTCAAAAAAATATCTTCATGAAGAACATGCTCAATACATTCATAAAGCATTCTTAGAGATCAATTAAAAAATACGAAGAACATTTTTATTGAAAAAATATTAGAAAGAATAATTCATTTACTATATCAACTTTTAAAGAGACTGTTGTTGCAAAATTAAGAAAACATTCTCATGATCATATACATAAAGAATATCATAAAGGCTTGACATAATCCAAGAATACTTACTATATCTTGTATGCATGTCGAGGCTAAAAAAATATGTTTTAAGTCTACTGAGGTAAAGAGAATAGAGGTTGTAAGATCAAGATAGATCTAAGGGAAAGTGAGGATTAAACAAAGTTCTCTAAGTATTATAAGAAAAGTTTCACAGATGTGAGAAGTGAGGACTAGATTAGTATACGTTTGATTAACTGAGATACTTCTAGTGTGAATGTGTGAGATCTTTCTACCATTTTTAATTTTAGTATACATAAATCACACTACACCCACATACATATATGAGTACATTTGGTTGAGTATATTTATATTACTAGTTTTTTTTTCTTCTAAGTTCATACTTGAGAAATATATTTATAAAGTGCATAATCACATTTTAAAAGGGTGAAAATTCAAATTTCTTCTGATGACTATTATTATTTCCACTTCACTGATGACCTTGTTTACACAAATATCCAAGTAATGAGTTACATCTCAACCAATATTAGTTTTGTTGATATAAGAGTTGGTGCTTGTTGGTGTGATTGTGAATTGGTTTAGTTGGAATGGACTTCATTGTTATTTTTATTGTTTCATTTTAGTTGTTGTTTTAAGGTTATTTACACATAAAAAATTAAAATTAAATTTTTTATTACTTCTCATTTAACATTTGAATGAAGTTATTTTCGTGTAAAAAACATGTGCATTCCAATTAATGAACATTGGACCACCTTTTACTTATGAGATAATAAATATGCTCATTAATAATATATATATATATATATATATATATATATATATATATATATATATATATATGACTTAATTGCAATTTTAATTCATCTATTATTGTTAATTTATGAAATTTGTCATTTTATTTTAAAAGTCGACAATTTTGGTCACTATCTTAGATTTTTGAACTAAAAAAATGAATATTTGACATATTTTAAATGACATGACATACAATTCTATGATATAGAATCATCTAGACGCATTAATTATTCATATGACATTAAAAATATGAATAGTTTATGAAGTTGAAAATTAAGTTTTTACATCGTTTTATTCTAATTTCATGAGTGTTAATTATTCTACATTATCGTATCATATGTCAAATTATTTTAAGTAACCCACGTCGTCATTTTGTAGCTAAAAAATCAGTTGGAGGGACCAAAACTGTCGACTTTTAAAATATAGAGACCAATTTTGTGAATCAGTAAAAATATATAGGAACTAAAGTTGTAATCAATGTTTTTGGAGACCTTATTTGAATTTAAAAAGTTGGGGCTTTAATAAATAAATAAAACGAAATTTTAATAATTAATAATTTTCTTTAAAGTTGTACATCAAGTGTTTGGTGAAAGTGAATACTCATTTTGTCGGAACCGTATTTTGAATAAAAGATTTCCGAAGACTGTCACTAAATTAAAGCTCTTTCAACCTTACATATGATTCATTAACATGTGGTTGAATTAATCATGTTAGAGCATCTCCAACGGTGAACTCATTATGGGTTCTTTAGATGGGGTCCACTGTGCCACATCATCTTGAATCACTTCACTCCTTTTATACTCCAACGGTGAATTCAACATGATTCAAGTTCTACTATGCCACATCACCCTAAATCAACTCATTCATTTTTTACGGTTTAACTTTTAAAAAATCATATTATATTATTATACATTATTTTAATTTAAAATTAAAATAAAAAAATTAATTTAAAATAAAAAATTAATTTAAAATGAAGTTAACATCTATATATTATTTTTATTATTATTAATAAATTAAAAAAAGTTAACGGCTATAAATTAATAAAAAAAGATAAATTTATTATTAATAATAAATTAATAAATGGTAGCGGTTATAATTATATTATTATTAAATTGTGAAAGTAGATAGAAAAAAAAAAGTAACTGCTATGAAGCACCGTTCCTTCTTGTTACACCTTGACACAACTCCAACGGTGAATCCACAAAAAACTGGAAGTTAAGTAATTACACGCTGGCGGACGAACTCATTTTCACTCCCGTTGGAGATGCTCTAAACTACCGTCAATATCAGGGAATACCAACAAATATTTTATTTTGTTGATGAGTGAAATTAAAGACTATAGATCTTACGCTAATATTTTTGACAGTCGATCATATGTGTAAGAAATTAATTTAATTGTTAAATTAAGATTTTGGTTTAATAATTTCACATTCATTTCTGATATATGTATATATATTGTTAGCGTGTTTTTGACTTTTTTATTGATCTCAAAATATAAATGGAGAATATCTCATTCCACCATCAATTTAATTGTACTCTTTTTATTTTATCATTTGAATAAAGTTATTTTTAAGTGTAAAAAACATGTGCAGTCCAATCAATGAACAGTGGATCATCTTTTATTTGTTATATAATAAATATGTTCATGAATGATATATATATATATATATATATATATATATATATATATATATA
>NC_021166.2:15425730-15428400 GCF_000331145.2 Cicer arietinum
AAAGTATATATATGTATATATATTTATAATTACCGGCATATATATATGTGTGTAATTTAATAAATGATGTATATTTATTTTTATCCAATACAAACCATTACATACATTGCTTTATCCAAATAATTATTTTCTTACTCATAATAATTGTATATAATCAAGAACAATTTAGATAAAATTAATAAAATAATTATTCCTCATTAATTATCATAATCTTTATCGTGATAATAAGTTTATAATTTTACTTTTTACAACAAAAAACAATTTTATAGATTTAATCAAAGATTTTTTAAATTAACTATTTAATTTAATTTATATATATTATTAATGTAAAGAGTTTTAATATTATCAGTTAATCCACGATAGATTAATAGAGATATTTAATTTTAACTAAAATTACCGCTAAAATTATTCTTATAAATAATTTTAACATGTCGACAATATCAAATTTTTTACATTGTACATAGTAATTAAACTCTTAACTATTTAACAGTAAATGTGATAATTAAAATTAAAAAATTATTAATTAAAATTGATTATTGGTGATTGGATCTTTTTTCCCAACAATTGTCACATACTTAAAAGGTCTACAAAATTAATAACTACTTTAAATATTCTAAATATTTCATTAAAAAAAACATTAAATTTAGTACAAGAAAAACTCTCTATACCTACAGAAAATTATCCACGGATCTCAGTTTGTGGGTAAATTATTTAATATTCACGGAAAAACCGTAGGTAAATTTGTTATTGAATAAATTAATTTTTGTTGATTGGATTCCATGGTTAATCCGTCGATAAAATTACAAAAATTCGTGGATAAAGTTAAAAAAAATGCAAATTGCCAAAATTTCTTCATCTTTTTGTTTACCACGGATTATCTGTAGGTAAATGAAGAGAATAATGTTAAGTTGTCGACGGATTGTCCATAGGTAAAGTAAAAGTGAAATTTTATTAACTATTTTTTTTTACAAAAAAAAAATTATTCTAAGAAAAAAAAAACTTACTAGTGAGACCCTTTCCTCTTCCTCTCTCAAAATAGATTTCACAAAACACCCACTCTCGCAAAACTCACTCTCAAAACAGATCACACACAACCCATATCCCACCGTCGATCAGAGATCTCCGCCCGCCGAACAAAGCTCTCTGGCCGCCACTTCAAAGTGGCATTCCCATGTTCTCTCATTCTCTTTTTAGTTGTGTCATTCGCTCTCTCTCTCTCTCTCTCTCTCTCTATATATATATATATATATATATATATATATATATATATATATATCTATCTCTCTCTCTCTCTCTCTCTTTCTATCTCTCTTGTTCGTTCTCTCCCGGTTCACTCTCTATTTCACTCTCGTTCGTCGTTATATCGTTTGCTATCTCTAATTTGTTCTATTTTCATGATTATTTGTTGCGTAAATGGATGTTTACTAATTTATTTGCAAACTCGTTTGCTCTCTCTTATGCTTCAATTTGTTCATGCTTTAATTTAGGATTCCACAATTTCTTCTTTTTATTCATGAAACATGGCAATTTAGTGTGACTAGGATAAGAGTGATGCTTTCCACACTCTCAACGTAAGTTCTTATGTGTAGAAAGACTATAGAAGTATATTACATATATGTTTATGTTCTTTCTGTGTGGTTAGTTTAACCTTTGAATTTGTGCAGGAATATTAATTTCATGCGACTTGGAATTTCAAAAGGTCGAACTTACTCTATCCTTAGTCTGTCATTTTAGAGTAATGACGTTTTCTATTAGGGAAAATGTGTGCTTAGACGACATCAGTAGTACTAAAGTTATCAAGGATGTTTGTACACTAATAAATAATTGAATATGAATATAGTAAATGCCAATGGATCTTGAAAGTAAAAGTTACCTGAAAAGATATTTTACCAGCTTTTAGTTATCTTGAAACTAGTTTTGAAGCTCTGTATCAGATGCACTTAATAAATCATAACTGTAAAACTCTGATTTGTAGTTCATGTTTTCTGTACAATAGTTATTCTTTCATTGTTCACGATTATTCTTTTTATTCATGAAACATGACAATTCCTTTTGGTTTGGTACTATTGATGTGTTGTGTTTGGTTTGATATTGTTGTTGTGTTTGGTACTATTGATAAGATTTTGCTTGTGTTAGCATTAGAATAGATATTTGATCATAGCTTGATTATGGCTAGATTATAGCTTGATTTTGGTACTATTGAGTTCCTTTTTTATCTCTATTCTTTCATTACTACCTCTGCTTCTGCACAAGCTTACTTGCCTTTTTAAGAGCATAGAGTTTTAACAACACAACAATAATTAGTAAAACAAGCTTACAAAATTTGATTACTGCTTAATTGTTCCTCTTTACAATTTTTTAGTTATTGAAGCACTATGTTCCTTTTACAATTATTTAAGATCTGTTTGTGAGCTTGATTATGGCTTGATTATAGCTTGATTTTGGTACTATTGAGTTCCTTTTTTTTTTTTTTTTTTTTTTTTTTTTTTTTTTTTTTTTTTTTTTTTTTTTCTCCCTTTTTTTTTTTTTTTTTTTTTTTTTTTTTTTTTTTTTTTTTTTTTTTTTTTTTTTTTTTTTTTTTTTTTTTTTTTTTTTTTTTTTTTTTTTTTTTTTTTTTTTTTTTTTTTTTTTTTTTTTTTTTTTTTTTTTTTTTTTTTTTTTTTTTTTTTT
>NC_021166.2:15429445-15454768 GCF_000331145.2 Cicer arietinum
TTGATTATAGCTTGATTTTGGTACTATTGAGTTCCTTTTTATCTCTATTCTTTCATTACTACCTCTGCTTCTGCACAATTTTACTTGCCTTTTTAAGGGTAGAGAGTTTTGACAATACAACAATAATTAGTAAAACAAGCTTACATAAATGCTAAAGCAAAATTTGATTACTGCTTAATTGTTCCTCTTTACAATTTTTTAGTTAATGAAGCACTATGTTACTTTTACAATTATTTAAGATCTGTTTGTGAGTCTTTCATGCATTAATCGTTGATTTTGACCAGTTCCACAACTATCTGCAAATGATTTGGCTGCTAGATTCAGCTTAATAATTTGGACAAAAACATGAAAAGAATTTGACTGCAAATAATTAGGGCAAAAACACTCATTTGTCCAAATAATTTGGCTGCAATAACTTGTTATCTATACTTTGGCTGCAACAATTTGGCTGCAAATAATTTGGGCAAAAACATGAAAAGAATTTGGCTGCAAATGATTTGGAGAAAAACACTAATTTGTCAAAATAATTTAGCTGCAATAACTTGTTATCTAAACTTTGGTTGCAAATAATTTGGACAAAAACATGAAAAGAATTTGGCTGCAAATAGTTTGGACCAAAACACTCACTTGTCCAAATAATTTGGTTGCAATAACTTGTTATCTATACTTTGGTTGCAATAATTTGACTGCAATAATTTGGCAGCAAAAACACTCATTTTTATTTTGTTATCTATACTTTTTTTTATTATATTTTGTTATCTATACTTTTTTGAGTAATAACTTGTTTGAGATTGGTATAGATATCCTCCATTATTTGTTTGTCCTTCAAAATATGGATGGCTACCACCCAGATCGTAGTTGGGTATATGATAGACTTTATGTTCAACGAGGGGGTTGAAACTAGCATTCGCAAAAGGTGTTGAAGAGTTTATAACGAAGGCAATAAGTCAAAATCAATTTGTAAAAGATCGTGGCATCAGATGTCCATGTCACAATTGCATGTGTAGATGTGTATTGTTTGTAAGTGAAGTCAAAGTTCACTTGTATAGGTTTGGGTTCCAACCAAATTATTGGTATTGGACCGAACATGATGAAGAAGCCCCACATATTGACCCAAAAAATGTTCCAAGTAGTAGTGGATATATTGATAACGATGGTCGATTTACTTTAATGCTACATATGGTCGACGATGCATTCGGTCCGACGTATGACTTTCAAAATATGGGTGATGAGGGCAACAAGGAAGAGATTAATGAAGAACCCCCAAATGATGATGCTCAAGACTTTTATGATTTGTTAACTGCTGCAAACAAACCTTATATGGGGGGCTTCTGATTCAAAAATTTCAATATGCATGAAACTTTTAGCTTGCAAATCAAATTGGAATGTTCCACATAAATCTTGATTTGTTTGCAAGCATGCTTGTAGACGTGGGTCTTTTTAAGGATTCACTTCCAAAAAAAATTTACCAAGCGAAAAAAATTGGTGACCATGGTAGGATTGAAGTCTGAGAAAATTGATTGTTGTGTTAAAGGGTGCATGTTGTACTACAAAGATAATAGTGCAGATCTAAAGTGTAGGTTTTTTCATGAACCCCGATATGTTCCTCGTAAGCCTAGGATAGGTAAGCACAAAGACATTCCAGTTAAGAGGATGTTTTATATGCCAATCATTCATAGGTTAAAAAGATTGTATGCATCAATGAAAACTGCTAGGCAAATGAGATGGCATCAACATAATAGACAAAGTTCTAGAATTTTACGTCACCCGTCTGACAGGGAAGCTAGGAAGCATTTTGATGCAAGGTATCCAAACTTCGCAAATGAACCAAGAAATGTAAGGCTTGGCTTATGTTCTGATGGTTTCACGCCATACATTCAAGCATCTTCATCCCCATATTCTTGTTGGCCTGTTGTTATGACCCCGTATAATCTCCCGCCCAAAATGTGCATGACTAAACCATTCATATTTTTGACTTGTCTCATACCTAGACCATCTAACCCAAAAGCAAATATTGATGTGTATTTACAACCTTTAATAGATGAGCTTCAACAGTTGTGGAGTGAATGGGCTTTGACTTATGATATTTCCATGAAACAAAACTATGTCATGAGGGCACCCTTAATGTGGACAATTAACGATTTTCATGCTTATGACATGTTATCTGGATGGAGTACTCAAGGTAAGTTGGCATGTCCGGTGTGTTTGGACGAAAATAAGGCTTTTACCTTAAAATATGGTGGCAAAAATTCATGGTTGGATTGTCACCGTTGTTTCTTACCTCATAATCATGTCTTTAGAAGAAGTAAAAAAGGGTTCACTAAAAATTGGGTTGTTAAGGATGAACCTCCTCCAATATTGATCGGTGAAGAAATATGGAGTTGGGTTCACAATATTCCACGAGTGATAGATAATGCAATTTCTGAATTGTTTGGATATGGTGTTAGCCATAATTGGACTAAACGAAGTATATTTTGGAATCTTCCTTATTGGAAAGATAATTTATAAAGGCATAATTTAGATGTCATACACATAGAAAAAAATTTCTTTGATAATGTGTTTAACACTGCCATGAATGTTAAGAACAAGACTAAGGACAATGAAAAAGTAAGAATGGACTTGGCCATCATTTGTCAACGTAGCGATTTGGAGTTGGTTCCACATAACAATGGAAAATGAAAAAACCTAAGGAAAATTATTGCCTTACGTCTAATGAGGCAAAGAAAGTTTGTAAATGGATAAAGGAGCTTAAGATGCCAGGTGAATATGCTGCTAACTTGGCAATATGTGCAAATGTTAATAAAGGACAAATGAATGGGATGAAAAGCCATGATTGTCACGTATTTATAGAGTGTTTGCTTTCATTTGCTTTTAGTTCATTGCCTGACCATGTGTGGAAACCACTAACAGAATTAAGTCAATTCTTTAAGGGCTTGTGCAACAACACCTTAAGACATGATGAATTGGTCAAATTGAGTGAAAATATTCCATACATCATACGCAAACTTGAAAGAATCTTCCCACCGGGATTTTTTGATTCAATGGAGCATCTTCCAATTCACCTCCCGTATGAGGCAAAACTTGGTAGTCCAGTTCAATATCGATGGATGTATCCATTTGAAAGGTATTTTATATTCACCATTAAGGGTTTCATTTTTTTTTCAAGATATTTCCACATCTATTAAATTATTGCTCTCATTTTTCCAGAATGATGGGTGATTTTAAGCGCATAGTGAAAAACAAGACTAGAGTGGAAGACTCAATATGTATGTCATACTTACATCGAGAGACAACATATTTTTGTTCCCACTATTTCAAAACAATTTCTTTGTTTGATAAAAGCCAACGTAATGAAGCTGAAAAGTTAAATGATGCTGTCACAACAACATTATCAATTAAAAATCAATTTGGACGTCCTAGTGGGAAGGTCCAAACACATTGGTTGTGTGATGCTGAAAGAAGATCTGCTCATGTACACATCCTCATCAATTGCAATGAGATCAAGCCATATATTGAGTAAGAAGTCTCAAAGCACACACCTCACATAATTATCAAATATATATAATAACAATTCACTCATTATTGCTAGTGTCGTTTTGCACTCTAATTCCATTATTGAAGAAGATCCTATATCTCAAACTCGTATACACGGAGAATTCCCAGAATGGTTTTGTGCATATGTGAGTGCTTTATTGAATTTTGTTGCAAATAAATTAGAACTTCTCACCTAACTATTGTGAATATCATGTTTGTATAGGCCAGTGACAAGGCAAATGGTGTGACCGACCCTAACTTGTTATCATTAGCTTGGGGTCCTTACTCAATGGTCAAAACATGACACAAGTATTACATTAATGGGTACAAATATCACACAAAAGTTTGGTCTTTGAGTAAGAAAACCATAAATAGTGGAGTTTATGTAAAAGGGGTTACTAGAGGAGGAGAAAATGATCTCTACGGAGTCATCCAACATATCTTTGAGTTAGAGTATTACAAATTGCCTCACAAGGTAGCCTTGTTTTATTGCCAATGGTTTCATCCTACAAGGAACAAAGGAACCAAAGTTCATCCACAGTATGATATTGTAGATGTCAAGATGAATCGAAAATATGATCTCTATGATCCCTTCATAATTGCACAAAAAGCAAGACAAGTGTATTATGTACCCTATCCTGAAATCCGAACTGATAAGCGTCACTGGTCTGCAGTCATCAAAACAAAGCCTATGGATCGTGTAGAGGGGGACAACGTCGACGTGGACACGCCATATCAAGATGAAGATATGGCACATGTTGAACAATTAATTGAAATTGAAAAAATGGTTGGCTTGAATGATGAAAACATAGCGATGAAGAAGTCAATGTAACGTTTGTTCCAAATATTCCAATTGATAATGATAGTGATATGGATGATGAACATGGGGATGATTCTTCAATTGACGTTTGAATTTATAGTAAGTATAAATAATAGTTGATTATTTGTATAAATCTTCATATTCAGCCTTTTTATATATTAGTTTTAGATTTAGGTTCTTTAATATTATAGAGTTGACAAAGTTGAATACACCTCGGATTGTGTTTACTATCGTTTGAAGAAAAAACGCATAATTTTACCGGATAAAGTAACTCAAACAGCTCAACGTGTACAAACAACAATTGATAAATTGCCACTAGATGCCAATGTCACATCACCAACCTCACAATATGTGCGACATCCCAACCAACAAAATTTTAAGCCTTCTGCCCAACAAGTTGCAGTGCTTCCACCCCCACCTAGTAAGGTGCACTAATATGAACCAATTATAGTGATGATGTCGACACTAGGTTTTGTCCCAGAAGACAACATTTCCCTGAATGTTGATCATTCTCCATCACAACAATTAACATATGTTGTCTCACGACATACTTCGATTTCTGCTAATCCACCACCTTCAATACCTGTTGCTACTGGTAATAAGACTTAAGGCTGACGATGCTCCAATTCTTGTCATGGGGTTGCACCTTATGGAAGAACAATGATATGGCCGGATAGTCGAGGGTATGTAACTAGTTTCGATTAACTTTGCATTACAACATGAGGTTTAGGGTTCGTTTCAAATTATTTTAAAATTTTATGTTGTTTGAATATTGTTTGTAGGTGGTTACCATGTAGGGTGGCTTCGAGGGCAATCACCTCAGTCATTACATCACAATATGTTGATCCGTATCCTAGCTGGGGAACAATCCCAGAATTAACTTTGGAAAGTTGGTTCGACAAATTCGGCATAAGATTATATTATATATCTTGTTAATGAGTTAAACTCTAGTGTGGATACTAATTAATGCATTATAACTTATTTGTAATGTAATATTGCAGGAGAAAGTTGCTTGGTTGCTTGAGCACAATTTTCAAATTAAGAATATCTTCAATACAAAAGGATCAATGCGTCTTTCTGATATGTTGATGCAAGTGAGAAAGAAGCGCAAATGTCCAACTTGGATGGGTGAAACTGTTTGGAATGATCTTGAGAAGATATAGATGGATCCATCATATAAGGAGATATCAAATTGAGTTAAGAAAAATTGTGCTCCTTCTAAAGGAAGAGCTATCTATACTGGTGGATCTATATCCATAGTTGAACATACTATTCAGATGGTATGTTTTCTATGTCAAAGTCTTCATTGTATAACCATTTAATATTTATCTTAAGGATATGCCTACTATTTGCTATTTTTATTGTTTTATTGTGTTGTTGTTCCAAAATACATAGAGTTATTTTGCTGAAATATTTTGTTGTTTTCCTTTGCTGGTGAAACGTGGCTATCATCTTATTCACAAATATGTTGTTTTTTTATTTTTTTTTGTAAGGCTGAAGAGTTAGGTAGAGACCCCACATTGGATGAGATCTTTTTAAAAACTCACACTAAGAAGAATGACAACTCTTGGGTTGATGAAAGAGAGAAAAAGAAACATATGTAAGAAATATTAAATCATTCATTATTTCATTTGTATTTTTGTAAAAGTAATTTGATTATGTTACATTATTTTCTATTTGAGCAGGAGACATTTCAAGGTAAGTTGCAGCAGGTCTCCAAAGGTGGGGAAACATCTAGTAGTTGTAGCCAAGTGGGTAATGCAGAAGCTCGCTTAGACATATGGGTCCAATCTGTTGGGGGAAAGAATAAAGGGCGTATTTATGGTGCTAGAGATAGATCCTCGCTATATAGGTTAGGTGTCGCAAGTCTAGTCGCAGATTCTCGTCCATCTAGAGGTTGCACCAATGTCTTGTCTCAACATTCTAACGAGATAGCGGCACATATAGCAACATTTGAGGAGCTAGCAAAAATGGCAGAACACGAGGCACGAGATGCGCGAGAAGAGCTAAGGAAAGTAGAGCAACGTCAACAAGAGGAGCTAAGGAAAGCAGAGCAACGTCGACAAGAGGAGGTTCAACAATTAGAGCAGTGCACTACAGAGCCCCATATGCAGCTGGCAGCATTGGCAAAAAGTGTTGCTTCCATACAGGCAGAGTCCTCCTATTGTCACTGTCATCCAGATTATGACGAGGATGAGTCTAACGACGACGACGACGAGTAGTAATACTGATTTCAATGTTTATTTTATTCAGTAGTTATTACTATATATTTTGCGTAGACTTGTAGGCATTATCTATATATATTCTTACGATAGTGTCGTTATGTGTATTTTTAAACTTATGGTTATGACAATGTGCTTATTTTGAGAATTATGGTACTGTAATGCTTATTTTGAGACTTGTGGTAGCCACAATGTGTACTTTGAAAATACTATTTATATAAAATTTACTTTTTTTTGACAATGATGTTTGAATATGCTTACAATTTATTTTAAAAATGCATTAAAAAAATGCAGGAAATAATAGAATACAAAACAGATCAACAATATCATTTTTTTATTACCCACAAAAATTCCGTTAGTAAATGATAATTTACCCACGTATATGTCATGAAAATTTTATATATCAAATAGAAATCAGTAGAACTTTTTATGGATTGTTCGTGAGTAATGTTTCTTGTGACTTATCCGTCTGTAAGTATCTGCGTTTTTACCCACAAAAAATCTATAAGTAACATAACCCACGGAAAATCGGTAAGTCATACTACCCACAGACATTCCTTAAGTAAGTTTGTCCCACTGCGTTTCTGTGAGAATATATTTTCCTACGAGTGAAATAGCTACGAACTCGTGTCCGTGGGTAATTCGTGAGTAATTTTACGTTACCTACGACCTTTTCGTAGGTAAAGATAAAATCTGCCGTAGGTAACAACAGTTTTTCTTGTAGTGATTAATTTTAACAAATAAATTTCGAATATGATATAGTTTTAATTAAATTAATTCAATTCAAATGTCAAACTTAATATAATTGGTATAAATTGATTATAATTGAAAAATAGAAAAATGTTGCTTGAAAATTGTTTGTTTGCTTAATTTTATTGGTTTAATTGTAGTTTTTGTCTATTTATTTTTACCAATTCACAAAATCAGTTCTTCTATTTTAAAATCTAATAGTTTTGGTCTTTGATTCTCATTTTTTAACTAAAAAATAGCGACATGACATACTTTAAATAACATAACATATGATATGATGATCTAGAATGATTAGTACTCTTGGGATAACAATAAAACTCTCTAAAAACTTAGCTTTCAACTTTCAATTTTTTATTTTTATAATTTAATTAATAACATATGAATAATTAATACATCTAGATTCTATATCATAAAATCATATGCCACATTATTTAAAATATATCAAATTATTACTTTTTTATTGTAAAAATTATACTGAGGACTAAAAATATCGAATTTTAAAATAGAGAGATCAATTCAATAAATTGATAAAAGTAGAAGGATCAAAACTATTGTTAAGCCAATTTTAATTTGGTCTCAAAGGAGATCAATTTGAATCACACTAATGGAATGAAATTATCCATCCACTTGATATGTAACAATGCTTAAAGAAAATAATTGAGAGCTTAAGGTTCGTTGGGGGTAGTTTTTGGTTTTCCCGTTTGAGTTAAAAACAAAAATTAGTTTCAGTTTCAGTTTTAGTTTTGAGATTTCAAATTTCAATTTCAATTCTTAATTGAATTTCAATTTTTATTTTATTTAAATTGAATATATTTATTTACTGTCTCATTATAACATTTATAAAAAAAATATTGATACGTACAAATAATATTAAATTTTAATTATTAAAAAAAATTAAATATTATAAAATTATAGTTTATTTAATGATAATAACTTTAGTGATAGTGATTAAAAGTGATATTACTAAAAATAACTATCGTAATAGTGATCAATCGTCGAAAATAACTGTAACGGTTAAAAGATACCGTTGATAATTGGAGGTGGTTATTGGAGTTAGTGGTGAAAAACGGTGGTTGAAGGTGAGAGTGGTCATTGTTAGTGGTGTTAGGTGTCGAAGATGATGGTCAATGGTAGTGGTGGTTAGAGATAGGCATTCAATGGTGTGATGACAATGATCGAATGGTGGTGATAGTTTATAAGAGGTGGGTGGGTGGTGATGCAAGTAGTGGTCGGAGGTGGTTGAGTGGTGATAATTAAGGTGGTCGGAAATGGTTGGGGCGATTGCAAAGGTAGGTGGTTGGCAATGTTGATGGTGGTCGGAAGTGGGTGGTCAGAGATGGTGATCGGTGGTAGTGATTGTTGATGATTGTTAGAATAATGTTTAAAATAAAAACATCTATACATTATAATAAAGCAAACTTGATAATTTGGCAAGTTTGACACGCGTCAGCCAGGCAGAATGTTAGGAAAATATAAGTTTCTATTAATAGAAATAATAATTCATTGTGCAGATTTTTGTTTTTACAATAAAAGTAAAGTTCAATTTTATCACGACTTTACACACGATGCGTCCGTTGAGAAGTTAATGGCCAATTAAAAAAATAAGAATAATGAATTAAAAATAAAATACAATATACCACAACTTGACAGTTGAGAATTTAGTGACCAATTAAAAAATAAAAAATAAATTGTTTTTTAAACACGACTTTATCAACCACAAATTCAACTTAATTTAATTAAAAGATTTATTTTATATTTTTTTTTTATTTTACTAATTCTTTTGGTGTCTTTAGATTTCCTTCTTAATTTCGTCCTCAGTTAACCGTCTCTTCTCAATAATCTCTCATATTTTCTCCTCAATAATCTCTCATTTTATGTTCTCCAATGTCTGAACAAAAAAATCAGATGCTTCAATTTCTCCAAAAAGAAAAGGAGTCATGGAATTTAGTTGTTAGAGCTGTGCGATATTTCTGTCATGATCTATAAATTTTATGCTATGGAAATGGTATTTATGGATGACAAGGTTTAATATATATATATATATATATATATATATATATATATATTTTATAAATTCAAAGTTTTAAATTATACACAAACTTATTTGTTATGTTATTAATTTAAGAAAATTGTGTTTCATATTGTTAGGGTGATAATATTCAAGCAACAATGCGAAAAACTCTTATTTCTCGATTTGAGACTACTATTCGTGAGAGAGTTGTGTACAACTTTCTTTCTCTTAGTATTGCGTAGCATATAGAACAACCAACCGGACACCAATTCAAATTGAGTTTGCAAAATAGTACAATGGTCTGATAATTAGAAACCAGTTTGCTCACAGCTCTCCGTACTCATTGATTTCATTCCCAGAAATTCAAAACATTGACAGTTTTTAAGTTAATTGTTTTTTAAACACTACTCTAGCAACCACCGCTTTAAATTAATTTAATTAAAAAATTTATTTTATTTTACGAATTCTTTTAGTGTCATCAAAATTTCCTTCGATAATCTCTCATTTTTTGCGTCTCCCTTATACATATAATTCATTTTTTTTTTTTGTGTTTATCTTTCTCTAATTTCTGGAAAAAAATTCCGATTTTGTTGCTTCAATTTCTCCATGAAATGAGTCATGGAATTTGGTATAAATATAAATTTTATACAATGGAAATGGTTTGATGGATGACAGGGTTTAATTCTTTTTTTTATAAATTCAAATTTTAAATTATATTAGTTGTGTATTAAATGTGTTTCATATTTATATTTCTAGGTGATAAAATTGAAGCAACCTTGGTTTTCTTTCTCCCTTTGATATTAATATTCCCGAAGGAACTATGTACAATTTTATTGGGTTGTGTCTGACAAACTTTCTGGGATAAATGGAACAATCGGACACCATTTCACATTGAATTTGCTGCAAAATGGTACGTAGACATCAATTCAAAATGTTGACATCAATTAATTTGGTAAATATGTTCACATGAATTATGGTAAATTTATTTCAATATGTCATTATTATTTTATTTTATTTATAAAAAAATATTACTATTTTGTTATATATATATTTTTTATTGTTTATGTTTCTAAATTTTGTCTCAAAAAGTTGTACATCTATGTACTTTTGTCTCAAAAGATTGTACATCTACGTCAAATGATAATAATTTATTTAAGTAAATATAAAATTTATTTAGGTTTATTTCCAGAAGACTGAAAGAAAAATAAATTTATTTAGGAATTAAAAAAAAAAATACAATTCATTACATTTATTCAACAGTTTTTATTGAAAGTAGTGGTTTTTCGAACGTCAAACACTACTTTAACAGACATGATCTTCAAACTTCAAACACTACTTTAACCAATCTATTACATCACGATTTAATGAGTTGACAGTTATGTGAAAGTGTATAATAATTTTTCAAAAACTATTATTTTAAATAGTTACATTTTAATTTTACTAATATACTATACATTTTACATTCTAAATTTATTTTTAAATATAATGCAAATTCAAAAAAATTCAAAGGATTCATTCAAAAATAAAAGATAATCATAATTTTTACGTGTATTGTAACTTTTTTGTAATGAGAATATTATTTATCTGTAGTATTTTGTGAGTAGCACCAAAATGAAAGATATTTTGCCATTAGATACACCAAAATTTATATGAATTCTTAAATGTCATGTATTTCATATAAATAACATACTATGTTGAATAATAAAAATAAAAATTCATTATTAAGTTACTTACTTATCTTTACATTTACTAATTTACTTAATTTATATATGTGATGTCCATTATTTAAAAAATTATTATTTCATCTAATCTAATTATTTAATTTTTTTAATAATTATTGTTTTTATTTGTTTAAAATTAAAAGTATTGTTTTATAATGAGTTTTTTTTGAAAAAAAAATAGATTCTTTGGAGAATAAAAAAATAAGGCATCATCAAGATTAAAGAGCGGTGTTGGAGTCATGCTTTTGATCAGTAATATTGATCCTGTAACAAAGTAGTTTTTAAGTTAGGTTATGATTAAATTTTTTTATTTTTTTCATTGTAAATTATTTTTGTAAGTCAAGTTATGTATTTAATGTCAATAAAATTTATAAAAATTGATATATATATATATATATATATATATATATTAAAATAACATTTTATTTATTAAGATTGTCCGTTTGTTTCCGTGCGACGCACGGAGTAGACACTAGTAAATTATAAAATCTAATTTTTTATTGAGTTTTGAAAATAAACTAATTTAAAATTAATTAAAAAATAAATTCAGCCTCATTTTACTTATACATATTTTGGTTTTAAATTTCGATTTCAAAAACAAAAAAAAAATACAGTAGAGAAAGGGTTACATATAGAAAAGAGTTAATAGCAAAAGCTTTATTCATTTGACACCTTGCTCACTAGTAATTACTTCATGCTATAAAATCATCATTAACAATTATCTTGCTGGCAAAACTAATCTGTTGGCTCCTCCTTAGTCCCAGCATTCCTGAATCCACAACAAATTAACTCTCTCAGCTTGCGTTTTGTCTTTAGTGTTTGTCAGCTGTTAAGTTACCCTTGGATAAAACACTTTGGTTTTTTAGGTATATTTCCTCACATTTTAATTGTCTAATTCTAGTTGTTCATAATTTTTTTAAAATAATTAATTTTATTTATTTCAATAAATTAAAAAATGATTTTAATTTATTCAAATACATTTATTAATTAAAGTTAGTTGAGAAATAATTAATGCATTAATATTTAATAAATAAGAGTGTATTAGTGAACAAAAATAATTAATGATGTATTGTTATTATAAAAGGATAAATAATTTGAGCTAGTGAAAATGAAAGACATTTAAAATGAGATAGATAATATACATATAATCAGAATAATTCATATATTTATTTTTATTAATTTCAAACACATAGTATAAATACTTCTTATTATTTTTTCTCAAAAATATTACTTTATTTGATTTAAAAAATATTTTGATACTTACGACTTTTGTATTTAAGTTTTCTCTCCATAATCTTGTCACAAAATAAAGTATTCTCTCTATAAATTTAGTAAATAAAATATAAAACAATATCCTTTATGAAAAGAATGACCCATTACTAAAAAGATAAACCAATTGCTTTGAACATAATTTTTATGCAATTATACTTAATTTTTTGGGTTTAAATAGTCTAGAAGCTAGGTTCACACAATTTAAATGTGAAGAAGTGAAAAATTTAAATTTCAGATCTCACTCACGCATATCGATGTCTCTGCATTAATAATTGAATTGTACTTACGAGTTTAATTAAAATTATTTTTTATAAGAATAGAAAAATTTTAAGAACTCATTATATAACAAAGTAATATCATGATGTAATTTGATTGGATGAATGTGTATAAAAGAAGCTAATTTTTAAAAGTAATTTGAGTGGATGAAATATATTTAAAAGTATTAAATACATAATCTTAAGATAATTTATATAGTATAATTGACGATTCTATGTGTAACGATATATTTGATCTTTAAATTAATAAATTAATTATTTTTTTTAAAAAAAATTGTTATCTCATTTAAAAAACTATAATGACTAACTATTATTTACCAAAAGTGTAAGAGAAATAAAAAAATTATTTATTTTTATTATTTGTAACAGTGAATATTGAATATTTTATACAGTAAAAATAAAAAATATACAATACTTGCAAAAATAATAAAATGACTTTTTCTAAAATATAAAAGTTAATAAATACCCTTTAATTTATAAAATAATCATTAACTTATTGGTATCACTACGCGAAAAATTGTATTTTACAGCGCTTTTTTTAAGCCATTTACAGCGCTTTTTCAAAAAATTAAGCGCTGTAGTATCCAGCGCTGTAAAAAGATACAACAGCGCTCTTTAAAATAAAAAAAAAGCGCTATAAATCTCTTCTAAAAACGCGCTGCTTGTTGTATTAGTTTTACGGCGCTTTTTAAAAAAAGCGCTGTAATATGCATTCCTTTATTTCAATTAGATCTCTTGATGGGATTATAACAACAATCTCCTTCATAAATCGTAATATACAGTATCCGCAGTCTATGTTGTTAGTTTGACGAGAGCACTTTAAAATAAAACATATAAGTCACTAAATATTTGTGGATTGATTGTTAATGAAATTTTAAAGTCATACATTTCAAACCTTTATTAGAATCCATGTGATTTATTTGATTTTTGCTTCGACACTGTAGCACCCATTTGAGCTCGGAAAACTTGTAAAACACTATCAAATAAATGTGATTATTAGCATTAACAGACACATTATATATATATATATAAGAAATAAATGAATAAATGAATACAATACCTGAAGAGTGCGAAGAAATACGTAGAGTTCATAAGGTTACGGTTTCGTTTAAGAAGAAACAGCGAAAATGCGCAGAAATACGAACAGTTCGTAGGACAGAGTAGGGTTCTCATTGAGAAGAGTATGTACTAATGTTCGTAGGGATAGTAACAAATATGGAGATGATTTGCAATGGAGATGGTTAACAATATGGTTCGTAGGACATTAGGGTTCACAATGAGAAGGATAATGAAGAGGAGAAGGACACTGAAGTGTAGTGAAGTTTATGTAATAAAGAGGAAACTGAAACGATTTACTGTTATATTTTATTTTTTAAAAGCCTATTACAGCGCTTTTTTTAAAAAGCGCTGTAAAAGACCTTCTTATTTTATTTTTTAAAAGCCTATTACAGCGCTTTTTTTAAAGATCGCTGTAAAAGACCTCTTTATTTTACTTTTTAAAAGCCTATTACAGCGCTTTTTTTAAAAAGCGCTGTAAAATACCTTCTTATTTTATTTTTTAAAAGCCTATTACAGCGCTTTTTTTAAAGAGCGTTGTAAAAGACCTCCTTATTTTACTTTTTAAAAGCCTATTACAGCGCTTTTTTTAAAAAGCGCTGTAAAATACCTTCTTATTTTATTTTTTAAAAGCATATTACATCGCTTTTTTTAAAGAGCGCTGTAAAAGACTTCCTTATTTTACTTTTAAAAGCCTATTACAGCGCTTTTTTAAAGAGCGTTGTAAAAGACCTCCTTATTTTATTTTTTAAAAGTCTATTACAGCGCTTTTTTACAGACTTTTTAAAGCGCTTGTCTAAAAGCGCTGTAAAAGACCACCTTATTTTTTTTTTAAAACCTTTTTACAGCGCTTTTCCAAAAAGCGCTCTAATAGGTCGTTTAATTATGTGAAATCAAAGTCTTTTACAGCATTTTTTTTATAGCGCTTGTCAAAAAAGCGCTGTTGTATCCTCCGTTATTTTTAAAATATCATACAACAGCGCTTGTGTTTAATAAGCGCTATAAAAAACGCGCTATAAAATGTCATTTTTGGCGTAGTGTATAACAATAAATGTACGAAAACACTTGAATATACATTAGAAATCTAAAATGTTTTGTAAAATTTCCACGTGAATTCTGCTCCTTCTATACTCGTAATAGTTGTCATACTCAAATCGAATAGACGAATATTCTATAATATTAGTAACATGTTGTGTTCTTTTAGTCAATAATTGCAATGGGAACCAACTAATTTGAGAAGACACTTAACATCAATCACTTGTCGCATGATTCTGAAAGATTAAGGAATATATAACAATGTTGTCCAAGCAAAAAATTAATATAATATCGTTGCTAAAAGTTCTATGTTAATTGAACATACACGACACGAAATCGAAAAATGATTTTTTAATTTTCTTTTTGTAAGAAAAAGAAAATTGATTTTTTTTAGTAGCTTTTACATCTCTATATATATATATATAGGTGCGGTAGGGCTCTGATTAAATTCAAGAGAAGCAAAAAATAAAAAAGAAACAATACACTGAAAAAGAGTGAAAGAAGAAGGAAAAATAACAAACAAGAATGAAAGTAGCAGAGGTTTTGCACATGAATGGAGGCATGGGAGAAACAAGCTATGCAAACAACTCCTTAGTTCAGGTAAATATTCATATTTAACTTATATTATTATACATGTGTTCCCAATATTGCGGAACTTTTGCATATATATAAATATCTTTTTTTTTTTAAAAAAAATTTAATATACTTACATTAAAATTTATATATTAGAATATCATACTTTTTTTTTTCTTCTGGAAATCACATCTATGTCTTGAGATGATTTTTGCTTTTTCTGCATTAAGAGATCTCATTTTCAAAATACAACCATCTATAACATGGTATTGTCAAAAAATAATAAAACTAAAAGGTTATATATGGTCGCATCTCGAGGATACGATATCTTAATAAAAAAAAAATTATCGCAGAACGGAAATGCAACCTCACGAAGGTTAAAAATAATAAGATATTTTGGTATATAAATTTTAACGTAAATAATATTAGTTAACTTTTTTTAAAAAAAGGGATATGTGTGAGAAAAAAAAACAACCAATTTTGCACAATTATTATCTTTTTCTTAAAGAAGTATAATATGGCTAATTTATGACATTAATTACAAAAAAGTGGACATCTTTTATTTGAATATGTGTTTCAATATATCAAATATCCTTCGACTAATCATATAAACTTTACTTATAAGACAAATCCTGTTTTTTTTTTAAAATACCAACAATTTTTTTATAAATATTTTGTTATAGTATTAATGGTAATAAAACAAAGAACGTTTATTTTTTGACAAAATTTTAGCACTTAATTGAAACTAATAAAGCAAATATCCTTGGTTGTATACACAGCAACATGTAATATCATTGACAAAGTCTATTAGAGAAGAAGCCATAATGAGTCTCTATCGTAGTAAACACCCAAGAAGTTTAGCAATTGCAGACTTGGGTTGTGCTTCTGGACCAAATACTTTATTGGTGGTATCAGAATTTATCAAGGTTGTGGAAAAACTTTGTCGAAATTTGAATCACGAATCTCCTGAATATAAGGTCTTCTTGAACGATTTACCAGGAAATGACTTCAACAACATCTTTAGATCTCTTGACAACTTCAAAGAGAGACTACGTGGTGAAATTGAATCTGAAATAGGTCCATGTTATTTCTCTGGAGTTCCTGGTTCTTTCTATAGTAGGATTTTTCCCAATCAAAGTTTGCATTTCGTCCATTCCTCTTACGGTCTTCAATGGCTATCTAAGGTTTAATTCCTTAACTATTTATTATTATTGTTTTTCTTCATAGTATTTAATATGCACATGTGTAAGGTGGATTAATGCATTTTTGTTGATTGGTATTTAGGTTCCTGAGAATGTAAACAACAATAAGGGTAACATTTACATGGCGAGTACAAGTCCCTCAAATGTCCTCACTGCTTACTATAATCAATTTCAAAAAGATTTCTCTCTTTTTCTTAAGTGTCGTGCAGAGGAGCTAGTTGAAGGTGGTCGCATGATTCTAACGTTTTTAGGAAGAAAAAGTGACAATATGTTTAGCAAGGAGTGTTGCTACATTTGGGAGCTTATGGCTATGGCTCTCAATGATATGGTCTTCCAGGTAGAGCCAAAAATAGCATTTTACAGTTTTTTCCGGCGATTTTTTTTATTAAAAACGTTGTTATATAATATTTTAAAATTAACAGAGGATCCAACAAGGGTCATAATATTTACGGCGCTTTTATATATACTTTGTGTTGGTCATATTGGATCATGTAATACTCCTTGGATTCTTAAAAAATCAAAAATACATTTTTGTTTTTAAGGAGATATAAAGTTGACTTAGTGATTTGAACGAGTGCCTTAAGACATCGAAAAGTTCAATCGTCACTCTTATCATAATATTAATAATTTTTCTTTTTTCTATATGTTGATTAGGGAATCATAAAAGAAGAGCAACTGGATTCTTTTAACATCCCTCAGTATACTCCATCTCCATCAGAAGTGAAATTAGAAGTTATGAAAGAAGGATCATTTGCTATCGATCAATTGAACGTGTCTGAAGTTAGTTGGAACAGTCTTGAATGTGAGTCTCAAATGTCGGAGTCACATGTTGATGGTGCATATAATGTCACACAATTAATGAGAGCTGTAGCTGAACCTTTACTAGTTAGCCACTTTGGTGAAAATATTATTGAAGAACTTTTCAATCGCTATAAAAAAATTTTAACTGATCGGATGTCCAAGGAGAAAACTAAGTTTGTCAACGTTACCATATTATTGACTAGAAAACCATAAGAAAAAAAATGTAGTTGAGGTTTATAAAGGCCATTTCTCTAAAAATATTTTCAATGTTGTGGCAGTTGTTAGTTTGCGTTGTTTGTCTAGTTAATAATTTGCTAGTAAATGTTTGGTGATAAAATAAAATATAATATGAGTATTATATTTAACTGTATGCTGTAATTCATTGTGATATATTTATGTCATAATTGAATAAATTGGATATTGATATTATGGTAAAATTATGTCTGTGCTACTTTAAGTTTAACCAATTTTCTGAATTCGGTCTTTTAAGTGTTTTTTAATTATATGTTACGTTATATTCTTCAGCCTTGTTAACAGTTTTTATTAAAAAGTTGCAAATGTAGCATTTAAAATCATTTTTGTCAAGTCTTTTCGATCTTGGTGTCAAATATTGTTAGCTTAGATGTTTTATTTCGGATTCGAATTGAAATTTTAAAATTGTATGAGTTAATTATAATGAAATTTATCATCTTTTCTAAAATAAAATAAAAATTAATAAAAATTAAAATATTCGCATCCTTCGTAAACTTTCATCAAACCATCACCAACCCAAAAAATTGAAACACATAATTTCTCGCCTTCATCAATTCAAAAAGTTTAAACCCAACAAATTCCAAATATTATACACCAAATTGAGCCATTTGATTATTTCACATATATTAAGAAAAAAAATATATAAATTAAAGAGAAAATACTATTTTTACAAAAGTATCCTTATTAAGTATTAGTATATTATCAATGTCATAAATGCATACAAAAAGATATTATATTGAAAATGATGCAAGTAGTATTAATTAAATGGTATAATTGAAAGGAAAAAAAAGTGTATTGAAAGTTGAGACAATTTTTTTTATTATTCACACATCATATTCAACAAGACAAATTTATTCATTTTCGGTTTGAGATTTCACATAGCAAATCTCAAAATACAAATAAAATAATATAGAGCTTGTTTAAACAGTGTTTTCAATCAGGATGAGATGTGTATCAAATACATGACAAAATAAAATGTTATCATGTTGGTTATCATGTGTGTATAAAATACATGATATGATAATATTTATCTTGTCATTATACTATACTATCATATATTATAATATATTTATCTAGTTTTAAATCATATCATGTCTCTTTTTATCCAGCGCATCAAACTGAACCTACTTTAAGATGCGGGTCATTTTCTTGGCTTCGGGTGCTAGTCATTTTCCCGAATTTAAGATGCGGGTTGCTTCCTCGTCTTTAAGTAGGAGTCGTTTTTTCCAACTTTAAGATGCGAGTCTTTTTCTCGATTTCAACTGCATGTCCTTTTCCTTGCTTTAAGATGTGAGTCATTTTCTCGATTTCGGATGCAAGTCGTTTTCTCGACTTTAAGATGCGAGTCATTTTCTCGGATTCGGGTGTAAATCGTTTTTCCAACTTTAAGACGCGAGTCGTTTTCTTGGCTTCAGGTGCAATTCGTTTTCTCAGCTTTAAGATGTTTGTTGTTTTCTCGACTTTAGGTGCGTATCGTTTTCTCAACTTTAAGATAAGAGTCATTTTCTCGGCATTTGGTATGCATCATTTTCTCTTATTTAAAATGTATGTTGTTTTCTTAACTTTAAATTTAAATGTCATGATTGAGTGGATGAGTATGTTGCCTTTTATTATTATTTTTATTGGACAAGATCATTCAAATAATGGATGAGAAGAGCACATGTACATTCAAATCATGAATATATTGTCTTCTACTAAATTACAATGTCCGTTAAAATGGTTAATCTAATTAATTGTATACATAACATTTATTTAATTAATTAATTATATTTACACCAAAAAGAATAATTAAAAAAGAAAAATATTATTTACATTAATAAAAAAATATCTTTATTTTATTAATTTAGTTTGAGAATGAGAAGACCTGATATGAATTCGTTAATTTAGGAGAATGGTTTGATGATTCAAGCGGCGACCATGGACGAAAGAACGAAAAGAGAGCAACTGCCCAGATTGCAATATCAAAATTTACACAGTGATTGTTGTTGTGCAATCAATCATTCGTCCTGGCCATAGAAAGATACGATATTAAAACAGTCAGGGAAGGATGCGGTGAGCACAACTTGAAGGGTATCTAAATTACAACTTTCTTAATCTTTTTTACAACTTTCTCTCTTTCTAAATTACTGATTAAATGATTATTACTGTTTTGAGAAGAAGTTCATGTGTTGTGTTTACAATGGAGATGAAGTCTGTCTTATTTGCCAATTAATTTACATGTATCAATTATTTGGGTTTTTTAGTATGTGTTGCAAGTAACTCAAGATCAGGTGCAGTGGCTTAAGAAAAAGTTAGGCCTATGAGTTATTTTTACGGTAAACTAAATTGAAATCTTTTGAAAAAATTGTAATACAAATAAATCTAATGAAAAGAAAATTAGAGGACGATAAAGAGTCTATACATTATTGCTACTTTCTTTTTTTTCTCTTTTTTTCTCTTTGTTTTATCAAGTTGAACTAGTTAAACACAAGAAAAAAAGTCAAACCAGGAACCACAGACAATCAAAAGCAAGCAGGAATCAAAGGCCCACATGAACCAAAACAAACTCAAACCAGATGCAAGCATATATACACAATTGTCTAAATCCATTTACTACGATCTTCTCTTTCTTCAATTTTTTTATAGAATACTTTAATTACTTGAAAACAAATCAAATAAAAAACCCAATAATTGATTGATTTTCATTTATTTTTTATTTTATTTTATTATAAATATATATAACAAAAATATAGCAAACAAAATTAGGTGTCAATAACTTCCCTTCTTTACTTAGAATTTACTTGATAAATAAATGAAAGAATAATAAATATGAAAACTCTAATTTTATCCAAAAAGGATGTTACAGGAAGTTGCTAGTCGTTTTCCCGACTTTAAGATGCGAGTTGTTTTCTCGACTTTGATGGTGAGTTGTTTTCCTAGCTTTAAGATGCGGGTGCAATGCGTTTTCCCAACTTTAAGATGCAAATCATTTTCTCAGCTTCAGATGCGAGTCATTTTCTCGATTTTAAGATGTGGGTTGTTTTCTAGACTTCGAGTGCTAGTTGTTTTTCCAACTTTAAGATGCAGGTCGTTTTCTCGACTTTGAGTGCAAGTCGTTTTCCTGACTTTAAGATGCATGTTTTTTTATTGGCTTTAAATTTATACAGTATGAAATATCATGAATGAATTGATGATTATGTTGCCTTTTATTATTATTATTATTATTATTATTATTATTATTATTATTATTATTATTATTATTATTATTTTTTTATTGGACACAATCATTCAAATCATGAATATGTTGCCTTTTACTATCCTACGTCGTTCGCTAAAACGGTTAATCTATAATTAATTTTATATAAATATTTATTTAATTAATTATTTTTACCTCAACAAGAATAATAAAAAAGAAAATAAGTAATATTAAAAGAAAGAAAAATATGTTTTTTGTTAATTTGAATTCACAAGGGGAATACTTTACTCCTACGTATCATAAAGTGCAATAGAGAAATCAAAACATTTGTAGTTTTTAAGTAGAAAATGTTTGTGGATTGGTTAATTTTATTTTTTTTTACCCAATTTAAATATCGTTATTTTGGTTTTTTTATAAAAAAAAATATTAAAAAAAATCCATGTGAACCAGACTAAATTAAAAAAGTAGGAATAAGAGAATATATAAAAATCTTTCACAAAAGGGAAATACAAAATACCAATTATATTATCTTACTCTTGTCTAGACTCACATAAGACATTTCTACTAGCAATGTTTTTCAACCGTCGATCTTATATGAACTTAGCATCACAACTTCTAACAATTTTCTTCATAACAGGATCATAAAATATATACCAAACTCCATCTAGTCAATGAACACATAATGCTTACTTTTAACATCTACTTTAGAAGACACATAAATGTTTTACATTCAAAACCACACAGGTGATCACAAGAAACAATTTTACCTAACAAAATCATCTATCATACTTCATTTTGCAAGGACACACAAGGTTAAAGTTTAGGACATGCACAATTGTGTTCAATGCTTTACCCCAAAATGAATGTAGAAGTAGAAGCTTTGCTTGCGATAACAAACATCTAACTCTTTCAACCAATGCCTTCATCCTAATCCTGATATCATTCAACTGCAAAGACTTATGATGTCTAATTCATCTCTCTCTTCAATAAGAGTGAAATTATCTCAAATATTCACTCCAATTATTGATGTGTATACACTTAAACTTCTTCTTAGTTTCACACTCAACTAAGGCCTTAAACTTCTTTAACACTCTCAAAACATCATCTTTACTCTTCAAAGTGTAAACTCAAGCCTTTCTTAAATATCCTTAATAAATGTCATAAAATATGCATTCCCCAAGTGTTCTTGTCTTCTAATTAAGGACTGCTTAGATGAGAATGCACCAAATCAAGAACTTATGGTTTTCTAGGTGAGTGACTCTGAATAAACTTTGTTATTCTTTTTTGCAAAAACAATGATCACATTTCTTCAAGTACAGATTTCTCATGTTTGACAACACATCTCGTTTTCTTAGCTCAACCACGTATTACTCACTATTCTGACACAACCTCTTATGCCATAGTTCAACTCTTTCAACTAATTCAATTTCACGAACATGTTTAATTATTTTCGTGTGTCCCGTAAAGAGTAGAAGATTTCATACATCTAGCAACAATCATAAAACCCTTGGTGAGTTTTAAGTGTCCCGCGGGAACTAACTATCATAGCCTTAGTTGTAACTGAAAATACATTCAAATCAATGTCTGGAACATACTTCACAATATTGAGAGTTAACTTGGTACCATAAGTCATCTCCAAAGAAACCTCTCCAAGGCCAACACATCTTTATGAGTCAACTTCACATCACCAAATTTATCTAGAGTATAAGAGCAAAAAATATTTCTTTTGGAAGTGACATGTTCTGAAGTACCACTATTGATTATCCAACTTGATGCGCTATCTGTAATATTAATTTTATCTTGCTCTTCAATAAAAAGCAAGTCGTCATCAAATGTTACATTAGTATTGTCTCCATCATCATTTTTTTTCTTTTTTCTTTTCTTTACCTTTGTCCTCATTCTCCTTTTTTAAAAACCAATACATCTTCTGAATAGGCCTTTCTTCACCATAGATGTAGCACACGACAACTTTGAACCAATTTCTAAAATTACTTCAATTTTTGTCTCTATTTCCTGAATATAAATTATTACTTCTCCCCGATGATTCAATAATCAATATTGATGACTGTAATAGAGAATCCTAAGACTTTCTTCTCATTTACTTATTCAAAATACTACTCTTGACAAGGTCCATTGAAAACACATCATCAAAACTATAATTAAATAATTATATTCTAAAAGTTTACAATGAGTCAAACAAAGAACCAATAATCAATAACCCGTGAATTTCATCATCAAACTTAATACTCATAGCAGAGAGTTAATTCATAATTCCTTGAAAAATATTCAAATGATTTGCTAACGAAGTCCCTTCTTGAAGTTTCAAACTTAACAACTTTTTATTTTTATTTTTATTTTTATCAAATACACCTTGTTATTTACTGTTTTTTTTGCATACAGCTACTCTAACTTATCGCACAAGGATTTAGGAGCTTTATCCCCACTAATGTGGTTCAACATGTTATCATCAACCCATTGAAGAATGTAGCAACTCATCTATCTATGTAGTAAGGTCATTAATAAGTAGTCTTGTTATCCAGCTTCATTGCATCGACACACAGGTTAGTGAAAATTATTCTCATGAGACATATCCTCCATCTTACATTTTGAAAGAACATAATTTGACCTATTTAAGGTTGTTATACGAGTTGTATGGGCTTCTATAATTTTTACAAGAGAACTGAACCTCTTATGTAAGTTGTTGGAACCAAAGAACACATCGAAAGCTCATTAAAATAATTATTTTTTGTGGGACATGAATTCAGAAATTAACAACATAAAATAAATACCAATAATAATAATAGCAATAAAAGGAAATCAAAACTATAAACTAGACACCTCAAATATTAACGTACAACATTTCGACAAAAAGAATGACATATCAACTCAAAGAAAATAATAACTACTAATAAAAATTATAAAATATCAAACACAGTTACAAATAACGTACTAAAAATATAGTCAAAACAAAAAATGTTTTTTCAACACACAACCACCACCAAAATCGATTTTGTTCACGTTACCACTGTTTACAAATTGACCGGGTTTTGATAACATTGCGGATTTCAAAACTGCATTTTGTTCACGTTTTACATACATTCTTGAATTTACACAAGTACATTTCAAACAATGTAGACCGCCTTTTATTTATTCTATAACATATATGCTCATTATTTATATTAATTGTATTTTTAGTATCAGCAAAAATACAATAATATTCCACTTATAAGAATTATATTTGATTAGTAAATTAAATTTTTTAATTTAATTATAAATAAAAAATTCTTGGGAAAAAACTACAATACTTGTGCGACTCTTGTACATTCAATATATTAATTATCGTGGATGTCTAGCAATACTATTTAACGTTTGGTTAGTATGAAGAATAATATAACTTTGTTTAGCCACAACTTTTGATTAATTTTATAGCATGACATTATTTATTAAATTTTATAATAAGTAACATCTATAACTTAAAACTCATTTCTTTTTCATTCTGTTTTCCTACTAGAATTTTAATTTTATTTTAGAGTTCAAATTCATTATTAGAAGTTGACATATTTCATCTTGATTAATCATTAATTATACTAGCTAGTATTTAACTGTGTACTCCTTTCAACTAACACCTTAAGATACTAGTGTTAGGAATTAAAATACAGTAAATAACTTATTAAATATTATGATAATCTCATGTGAAAGAAAATTATTATGTTTCTTATTGAGAACTTTTTATTAGCAGCTAAGGTAATATTGATCATTATCAATTCTGAATTGAACCATTTTAGTGATCATATCACCATATGCATTATCTATATATTTGATTTGATAAATGACATCTATTAATTTTTATTCAATAAAAACCATCACATATATATATATATATTAATTTTTATCTGGTTATTGATGTTAGACTCATAATAATCTTATACATGATCAAGAACAATTTACATTAAAATAATAAAAAAGAAAAGAAAATAATTGTTTCTCATTATCATAATCCCTATCATGATAATAAAGTCTATAATTTTAAGGACTTTATCAAATTAACTATTTAACTAAATAGTAAATATAATAATGAAAATTAATACTTTATTAATCTAAAATTAATTATATAATTGATTGGATCTTTGACTTACCTAATTACTCGCAACACTTGTCACATATTTGCTTTCAGTAAAAGTCTACAAAATTAATAACTACTTTAAATATTCTAAATATTTCAAAAAAGAATAGTTTTACAAATAAATCCCGAGCACGATATAGTTTTAAAGAAGTTAACCGACTCATATGTCAAAGCTATTAATTGGTATAGATTAATTATAATCGAAAAATCTTGCTTGAAAATAATTTGTTTGCTTAATTTTATTTTGGTCTCGAAGATCAATTTGAATCACAGTGATGGAGTGACATTATCATTCCAATTGATAATCACTACAAGAAAAACTGTTATTACTTACGGCAAATTTTATCTTTACTCACGGACTGTCCATAGGTAACGTAAAATTACCCACGGATTACCCACAGACACGAGTTCCTAGCTAAATCGCTCGTAGGAAAATATTTACCGACGGACAAGCCGTGGGACACACTTATTTAGGGATTGTCCGTGGGTAATATGACCCAC
>NC_021166.2:15459877-15470240 GCF_000331145.2 Cicer arietinum
ATTAAAAAATATAATTTATATTTTTTAAAATCATTATTATAATTGTGACAATATTTTTAAAAATACAATTTAATTATTAAAATTAAGTTAAAAGAAAAAACACCTAAAATCATAAACCCTAAACAAATCAAAATAAAAAACATTCACTCATGAACCCTAAAATCATGAACTAGAACTAAAACCCTCTTTCATTTTCTCATTCTCTTCTTTCCCAAATTCAATTTTCAATTGCTTTCCAATGCTGAATTTGAAAAAGGGTCCTGACTTACCGCAACACCTACAGAAAGGGCAAATGTGCCAAACATTTCATACCAAGGAACTTCTCCATCCTATAATATAACAACCCAAAATTATTCAGAATCCAATGTCAATTAAGAAATTATTAGTGGAACCTCCCAATAGTAGTTTTTGCTAAAATTGTAGGTGCAGACACGCTGTGATTCTGACAAACTCGATGTGAATTAAAAGATGAGGTATAAATATGTACCTCCATTTGCCATGAGAATTTGTAATAAACATCGAAGATAGCCATAGAGGTGACACCAAAGCTAGACATGATAGTGGCAATTAGGTAAGTGAACCTTTCGGAGTTCTTTTTGGCCAATTTATTTGAAAGTAAAACTTGAATTTGAGAATTGGATTTATTAATGGGAGGTTCTACTAATTCTTCTTCATCTGTGTTGATTTGTTTTGGATCCTCCATGAGAACACAGACGGTGAAACTTGTTCTTCTTGAGGTTTTAAGAATTGAGGTGTGATTGAAAGTTGTTAAGGGGGTGAATAATAGTGTTAAGGGATGAGGTTTTAGTTGTTAAGGGGGTGATTGAAAGTTGTTAAGGGATGAGGTTTTAGGATTATAGGCGGTGAGACTGGGAAAAAAGAGAATGAGAAAATGAAAGAGAGTTTTAGTTCTAGTTCATGATTTTAGGGTTCAGGCTAATTTTAGAGTTCATGAGTGAATGCTTTTTATTTTGATTTGTTTAGGGTTTATGATTTTATGTGTTTTTTCTTTTAACTTAATTTTAATAATTAAATTGTATTTTTAAAAATATTGTCACAATTATAATAATGGTTTTAAAAAATATAAATTATATTTTTTAATCAAAAATAATATAATAATGAGTTTATTCTACATAATCGTCTGCCACGTCACCCTTTTATTGACACGTCATTAAAAAAAATGACAATTCATCATGATTTGGACTCAAATTCTGTTTAAGGGACTAAAACTGAGAACAAACAAAATGGGATGACTATTTTCAATTTTCACCTATAATAGGGGACCAAATGTGTAATTAAGCCTAAAAAATAACATTATAGATCATCTAAATTTTTTACTTTATTATTGAAATGAGAGATAAGTAAGAAGTGAGAGATGGACAAGAGAAATTAGATAGAAACTCTTTATTTCACTCGATTCAAACCTCAAAAATATTAAAACCAGAATAATAACGTGGGACCTACATATTTTTCAATCACTCCAAAACAGCGAAGAAAAGAAATAAAACTCATAAATATCAAGCCTTTTTCTTTCTTTTTTTTTTTTTTTTATCTTCATCTTCTCACTCTTTTAAACATTTTTCTTTTTTGACGGACAAAATACACATAGCTATTGCTAAGTTACATAACAAATTCTTATTCTTATAAAAAAAAGTTAAAACAAATAATTCAAACTCAGTAATTAGTTTGGTTTATCTCTGTGTAAAAACACCAAAATTAATTTATTTTAGTTGACTTTGTTTTGTATAATTTATTTTACTTGATTAATAATAATTAAATTAATTAAAAAATGATTAAAAAATAAATTAAATTAAAATAAAAACAAATCAATTTTTAACATAAAGATAATTTTATCTTTTTATTAAATAAATATATTTCTTTTATCTTGTCCACCATTTATGTCTTTATTTTTTCAGATTATAATTTTACAGGACTCAAATTTTATAGACCAAAACATTGGGGCCCGGTTTGTACACTCCCTACAAACACCGTCCTCTATAAATTGACAGGGTTGGAAAACATGCAAGCAGATTTCAAAACTTGCATTTTTCACGTTTTTAGATTCAGTTTTTTTTACAATCCATACATTCTTGTATGTACACAAGTACATTTCAAACAATGTAGAAGACCTCTTTATTTTTTAAAAGCCTATTACAGCGTTTTTTTTAAAAAGCGCTGTAAAAGACCTTCTTATTTTATTTTTTAAAAGTCTATTACAGCGCTTTTTTTAAGACTTTTTAAAGCGCTTGTCCAAAAGCGCTGTAAAAGACCTCCTTATTTTTTTAAAAAACCTTTTTACAGCGCTTTTCCAAAAAGCGCTCTGATAGGTCGTTTAATTATGTGAAATCAAAGTCTTTTACAGCGTTTTTTTTATAGCGCTTGTCAAAAAAGCGCTGTTGTATCCTCCGTTATTTTTAAAATATCATACAACAGCGCTTGTGTTTAATAAGCGCTATAAAAGACGCGCTATAAAATGTCATTTTTGACGTAATGTATAACAATAAATGTACTAAAACACTTGAATATACATTCTATACTCCTAATAGTTGTCATACTCAAATCGAATTCTATTCAATATTAGTAACATGTTGTGTTCTTTTAGTCAATAATTGCAATGGGAACCAACTAATTTGAGAGAGACACTTAACATCAATCACTTGTCGCATGATTCTGAAAGATTAAGAAATATATAACAATGTTGTCCAAGCAAAAAATTAATATAATATCGTTGCTAAAAGTTCTATGTTAATTGAACACACGACACGAAATCGAAAAATGATTTTTTTAATTTTCTTTTTGTAAGAAAAAGAAAATTGATTTTTTTTAGTAGCTTTTACATCTCTATATATATATATAGGTGCGGTAGGGCTCTGATTAAATTCAAGAGAAGCAAAAAATAAAAAAGAATCAATACACTGAAAAAGAGTGAAAGAAGAAGGAAAAATAACAAACAAGAATGAAAGTAGCAGAGGTTTTGCACATGAATGGAGGCATGGGAGAAACAAGCTATGCAAACAACTCCTTACTTCAGGTAAATATTCATATTTAACTTATATTATTATACATGTGTTCCCAATATTGCGGAACTTTTGCATATATATAAATATCTTTTTTTAAAAAAAAAATTTTAATATACTTACATTAAAATTTATATATTAGAATATCATACTTTTTTTTTTCTTCTGAAGATCACATCTATGTCTTGAGATGATTTTTGCTTTTTCTGCATTAAGAGATCTCATTTTTAAAATACAACCATCTATAACATCGTATTGTTAAAAAATAATAAAACTAAAAAGTTATATATGGTCGCATCTCGAGGATACGATATCTTAATAAATAAAAAAATTATCGCAGAACGGAGAGGCAACCTCACGAAGGTTAAAAATAATAAGATATTTTGGTATATAAATTTTAACGTAAATAATATTAGTTAATTTTTTTAAAAAAAAGGGATATGTGTGAGAAAGAAAAACAACCAATATTGCACAATTATTATCTTTTTCTTAAAGAAGTATAATATGGCTAATTTATGACATTAATTACAAAAAAGTGGACATCTTTTATTTGAATATGTGTTTCAATATATCAAATATCCTTCGACTAATCATATAAACTTTACTTATAAGACAAATCCTGTTTTTTTTTTAAAATACCAACAATTTTTTTATAAATATTTTGTTATAGTATTAATGGTAATAAAACAAAGAACGTTTATTTTTTGACAAAATTTTAGCACTTAATTGAAACTAATAAAGCAAATATCCTTGGTTGTATACACAGCAACATGTAATATCATTGACAAAGTCTATTAGAGAAGAAGCCATAATGAGTCTCTATCGTAGTAAACACCCAAGAAGTTTAGCAATTGCAGACTTGGGTTGTGCTTCTGGACCAAATACTTTATTGGTGGTATCAGAATTTATCAAGGTTGTGGAAAAACTTTGTCGAAATTTGAATCACGAATCTCCTGAATATAAGGTCTTCTTGAACGATTTACCAGGAAATGACTTCAACAACATCTTTAGATCTCTTGACAACTTCAAAGAGAGACTACGTGGTGAAATTGAATCTGAAATAGGTCCATGTTATTTCTCTGGAGTTCCTGGTTCTTTCTATAGTAGGATTTTTCCCAATCAAAGTTTGCATTTCGTCCATTCCTCTTACGGTCTTCAATGGCTATCTAAGGTTTAATTCCTTAACTATTTATTATTATTGTTTTTCTTCATAGTATTTAATATGCACATGTGTAAGGTGGATTAATGCATTTTTGTTGATTGGTATTTAGGTTCCTGAGAATGTAAACAACAATAAGGGTAACATTTACATGGCGAGTACAAGTCCCTCAAATGTCCTCACTGCTTACTATAATCAATTTCAAAAAGATTTCTCTCTTTTTCTTAAGTGTCGTGCAGAGGAGCTAGTTGAAGGTGGTCGCATGATTCTAACGTTTTTAGGAAGAAAAAGTGACAATATGTTTAGCAAGGAGTGTTGCTACATTTGGGAGCTTATGGCTATGGCTCTCAATGATATGGTCTTCCAGGTAGAGCCAAAAATAGCATTTTACAGTTTTTTCCGGCGATTTTTTTTATTAAAAACGTTGTTATATAATATTTTAAAATTAACAGAGGATCCAACAACGTTTTTCTGACAAGCGCTTTTGCAAAAGCGTTGTTGTAGGGTCATAATATTTACGGCGTTTTTATATATACTTTGAGTTGGTGTTCATATTGGATCATGTAATACTCCTTGGATTCTTAAAAAATCAAAAATACATTTTTGTTTTTAAGGAGATATAAAGTTGACTTAGTGATTTGAACGAGTGCCTTAAGAGATCGAAAAGTTCTGTCGTCACTCTTATCATAATATTAATAATTTTTTTTCTATGTTGATTAGGGAATCATAAAAGAAGAGCAACTGGATTCTTTTAACCTCCCTCACTATACTCCATCTCCATCAGAAGTGAAATTAGAAGTTATGAAAGAAGGATCATTTGCTATCCATCAATTGAACGTGTCTGAAGTTAGTTGGAACAGTCTTGAATGTGAGTCTCAAATGTCGGAGTCACATGTTGATGGTGCATATAATGTCACACAATTAATGAGAGCTGTAGCTGAACCTTTACTAGTTAGCCACTTTGGTGAAAATATTATTGAAGAACTTTTCAATCGCTATAAAAAAATTTTAACTGATCGGATGTCCAAGGAGAAAACTAAGTTTGTCAACGTTACCATATTATTGACTAGAAAACCATAAGAAAAAAAATGTAGTTGAGGTTTATAAAGGCCATTTCTCTAAAAATATTTTCAATGTTGTGGCAGTTGTTAGTTTGCGTTGTTTGTCTAGTTAATAATTTGCTAGTAAATGTTTGGTGATAAAATAAAATATAATATGAGTATTATATTTAACTGTATGCTGTAATTCATTGTGATATATTTATGTCATAATTGAATAAATTGGATATTGATATTATGGTAAAATTACGTCTGCTACTTTAAGTTTAACCAATTTTCTGAATTCGGTCTTTTAAGTGTTTTTTTAATTATATGTTACATTATATTCTTTAGCCTTGTTAACAGTTTTTATTAAAAAGTTGCAAATGTAGCATTTAAAATCATTTTTGTCAAGTCTTTTCGATCTTGGTGTCAAATATTGTTAGGTTAGATGTTTTATTTCGGATTCGAATTGGAATTTTAAATTTGTATGAATTAATTATAATGAAATTTATCATCTCTTTTAAAATAAAATAAAAATTAATAAAAATTAAAATATTTGCATCCTTCGTAAACTTTCATCAAACCATCACCAACCCAAAAAATTGAAACACATAATTTCTCGCCTTCATCAATTCAAAAAGTTTAAACCCAACAAATTCCAAATATTATACACCAAATTGAGCCATTTGATTATTTCACATATATTAAGAAAAAAAATATATAAATTAAAGAGAAAATACTATTTTTACAAAAGTATCCTTATTAAGTATTAGTATATTATCAATGTCATAAATGCATACAAAAAGATATTATATTGAAAATGATGCAAGTAGTATTAATTAAATGGTATAATTGAAAGGAAAAAAAAGTGTATTGAAAGTTGAGACAATTTTTTTTATTATTCACACATCATATTCAACAAGACAAATTTATTCATTTTCGGTTTGAGATTTCACATAGCAAATCTCAAAATACAAATCAAATAATATAGAGCTTGTTTAAACAATGTTTTCAATCAGGATGAGATGTGTATCAAATACATGATAAAATAAAATGTTATCATGTTGGTTATCATGTGTGTATAAAATACATGATATGATAATATTTATCTTGTCATTATACTATACTATCATATATTATAATATATTTATCTAGTTTTAAATCATATCATGTCTCTTTTTATCCAGCGCATCAAACTGAACCTACTTTAAGATGCGGGTCATTTTCTTTGCTTCGGGTGCTAGTCATTTTCCCGAATTTAAGATGCGGGTTGCTTCCTCGTCTTTAAGTAGGAGTCGTTTTTTCCGACTTTAAGATGCGAGTCGTTTTCTCGACTTCAGCTGCATGTCCTTTTCCTTGCTTTAAGATGTGAGTCATTTTCTCGATTTCGGATGCAAGTCGTTTTCTCGACTTTAAGATGCGAGTCATTTTCTCGGATTCGGGTGCAAATCGTTTTTCCAACTTTAAGACGCGAATCGTTTTCTTGGCTTCAGGTGCAAGTCGTTTTCTCAGCTTTAAGATGTTTGTTGTTTTCTCGACTTTAGGTGCGTATCGTTTTCTCAACTTTAAGATAAGAGTCATTTTCTCGGCATTTGGTATGCATCATTTTCTCTTATTTAAGATGTATGTTGTTTTCTTAACTTTAAATTTAAATGTCATGATTTATTGGATGAGTATGTTGCCTTTTATTATTATTTTTATTGGACAAGATCATTCAAATAATGGATGAGAAGAGCACATGTACATTCAAATCATGAATATATATTGTCTTCTACTAAATTACAATGTCCGTTAAAATGGTTAATCTAATTAATTGTATACATAACATTTATTTAATTAATTAATTATATTTACTCCAAAAAGAATAATTAAAAAAGAAAAATATTATTTACATTAATAAAAAAAACATCTTTATTTTATTAATTTAGTTTGAGAATGAGAAGACCTGATATGAATTCGTTAATTTAGGAGAATGGTTTGATGATTCAAGCGGCCACCATAGACGAAAGAACGAAAAGAGGGCAACCGCCCAGATTGCAATATCAAAATTTACGCAATGATTGCTATTGTGCAATCAATCATTCGTCCTGGCCATAGAAAGATATGATATTAAAACAACCAGGGAAGGATGCGGTGAGCACAACTTGAAGGATAATTGCCGGAAGCGCGGTTCAATCGGATTGGATAAAAAAGTTTTTATCTCTTAATCTTTTTTACAACTTTCTCTTTTTCTAAATTACTGATTAAATGATTATTACTGTTTTGAGAAGAAGTTCATGTGTTGTGTTTACAATGGAGATGAAGTCTGTCTTATTTGCCAATTAATTTACATGTATCAATTATTTGGGTTTTTTAGTATGTGTTGCAAGTAACTCAAGATCAGGTGCAGTGGCTTAAGAAAAAGTTAGGCCTATGAGTTATTTTTACAGTAAACTAAATTGAAATCTTTTGAAAAAATTGTAATACAAATAAATCTAATGAAAAGAAAATTAGAGGACGATAAAGAGTCTATACATTATTGCTACTTTCTTTTTTTTTCTCTCTTTTTCTCTTTGTTTTATCAAGTTGAACTAGTTAAACACAAGAAAAAAAGTCAAACCAGATGCAAGCATAGATACACAATTGTCTAAATCCATTTACTACGATCTTCTCTTTCTTCAATTTTTTTTATAGAATACTTTAATTACTTGAAAACAAATCAAATCAAAAACCCAATAATTGATTGATTTTCATTTATTTTTTATTTTATTTTATTATAAATATATATAACAAAAATATAGCAAACAAAATTAGGTGTCAATAACTTCCCTTCTTTACTTAGAATTTACTTGATAAATAAATGAAAGGATAATAAATATGAAAACTCTAATTTTATCCAAAAATGATGTTACAAGAAGTTGCTAGTCGTTTTCCCGACTTTAAGATGCGAGTTGTTTTCTCGACTTTGATGGTGAGTTGTTTTCCTAGCTTTAAGATGCGGGTTGTTTTTTTCGGCTTCGGGTGCAATGTGTTTTTTCAATTTTAAGATGCAAATCATTTTTTCAGCTTCAGATGCGAGTCATTTTCCCGATTTTAAGATGTGTGTTGTTTTCTAGACTTCGAGTGCTAGTTGTTTTTCCAACTTTAAGATGCATGTCGTTTTCTCGACTTTGAGTGCAAGTCGTTTTCCTGACTTTAAGATGCATGTTTTTTTATTGGCTTTAAATTTATACATTATGAAATATCATGAATGAATTGATGATTATGTTGCCTTTTATTATTATTATTATTTTTATTGGACACAATCATTCATATCATAGATGAGAAGAACATATATACATTCAAATCATGAATATGTTGCCTTTTACTATCCTACGTCGTTCGCTAAAACGGTTAATCTATAATTAATTTTATATAAATATTTATTTAATTAATTATTTTTACCCCAACAAGAATAATAAAAAAGAAAATAAGTAATATTAAAAGAAAGAAAAGTATGTTTTTTGTTAATTTGAATTCACAAGGGGAATACTTTACTCCTACGTATCATAAAGTGCAATAGAGAAATCAAAACATTTGTAGTTTTTAAGTAGAAAATGTTTGTGGATTGGTTAATTTTATTATTTTTTACCCAATTTAAATATCGTTATTTTGGTTTTTTTATAAAAAAAATATTAAAAAAAATCCATGTGAACCAGACTAAATTAAAAAAGTAGAAATCAGAGAATATATAAAAATCTTTCACAAAAGGGAAATACAAAATACCAATTATATTATCTTACTCTTGTCTAGACTCACATAAGAAAATTATTATATTAAATATTATGATAATCTCATGTGAAAGAAAATTATTATGTTTCTTATTGAGAACTTTTTATTAGCAACTAAGGTAATATTGATCATTATCAATTCTGAATTGAACCATTTTAGTGATCATATCACCATATGCATTATCTATATATTTGATTTGATAAATGACATCTATTAATTTTTATTCAATAAAAATATATATATTAATTTTTATCATTATTGATGTTAGACTCATAATAATCTTATACATGATCAAGAACAATTTACATTAAAATAATAAAAAAGATAAGAAAATAATTGTTTCTCATTATCATAATCCCTATCATGATAATAAAGTCTATAATTTTAAGGACTTTATCAAATTAACTATTTAACTAAATAGTAAATATAATAATGAAAATTAATACTTTATTAATCTAAAATTAATTATATAATTGATTGGATCTTTGACTTACCTAATTACTCGCAACACTTGTCACACATTTGCTTCAGTAAAAGTCTACAAAATTAATAATAACTTTAAATATTCTAAATTTTTCAAAAAATAATAGTTTTACAAATAAATCCCGAGCACGATATAGTTTTAAAGAAGTTAATCGACTCAAATGTCAAAGCTATTAATTGGTATAAATTAGTTATAATCGAAAAATCTTGCTTGAAAATAATTTGTTTGCTTAATTTTATTTTGGTCTCGAAGATCAATTTGAATCACAGTGATGGAGTGACATTATCATTCCAATTGATAATCATAATAATTCAAATATGATAAAGTTTTTAGTTTTATTGATTTCACGAAATTCACCTAACAATCAACGGTCATTTAGTTCAACTAGTGGCTCATTAATTCAACCAATAACTCATTGACTCAGATTTAAAAACACTGGATACATTGTTATCTTCACAAGAAGTATTATTGGAGATTCATAGTTTAATTAATACGTACTATAGACAAATTGTACTTCCTTTGTTGTTGGATGGGCCATTCTTCAAATGAAAGTCCACATGAAGTTAAGTAGATTAAATAAATAGAAGGGGAAAAAACACACATAAAAGTGGCTTTTGTACCAGGCACCCCCCAATTTGACCTGCCACCCCCCCAGTATTTTTTAAAGACTAAAATACCCCTTTGTAAAACAGTACAATATTATTTTAAAAATTACCATTCAGATTTCACACCCCACCACCTTCGAAAATTTAGAAAAAAAATGTTGGATTCGAAAGTTTAAAATTTTCGAAATGAATTTTAGTAAGTTACTCGAAAATTTTGCTATTTTAAAACCTTCGAAATGCAGTTTATTTAAAAAAAGACAAATTTTCGAAACTTTGAATAAATGCCAAATTTTCGAAATAGACAGTAT
>NC_021166.2:15470387-15474456 GCF_000331145.2 Cicer arietinum
TTTTTTTAAATTCAATATTTATGTTAGAAATTATTTTTAATTTTTTTTTAAATTCAATATTTAGAATATTATTTTTAATTAAATTTGTTACTAATTTTGAAATTAGGTATGAGTAGAGTTGATGTTTCTGCTTCAAAAAATGTTATAGATACTACAGAAAAATTCACCACTGATCAGGTATTATTATAACTACTGATGAATCATCACCAATTAAATATTTCTTATAGTTATATAGTTAATTTTTATTTGAAACGTATTTTGCAGGTATTTTCTTCTCGAGAAGCTGTATTTGAATGGGCAAAAGCGATTGGAAGACAAAATGGAATTTTAATTGTTACCATTCGATCAGATAAAGCAAACGGAATTAGGGGAAGAAAAGACAAATTGATTTTGGGATGCGAAAGAGGTGGAAGATATAAATCAGAATCAAAAAAATCAGTAACTTGCTCTCATAAGGAAAACTGTCCATTTACTCTCAGATGTGTACCATTAAGTGTCGGTGAAGGATGGAAAATTAGTGTTCGTTGTGGGACACACAATCATGAATTACTTGATACTGTAACCGGTCATTCCTATTTGGGGCGTTTAAACGAAGAAGAGAGGAAATTTGTCAATGATATGACAAAGTATAAGCTTGCACCCAGATTCATTCTAAATGCTTTGAAAGTGAGAAATGAAACCAATGTCACTATTCCCAGTCAAATATATAAAGCAAGGAGTACTTATCGATCATCATTGAGAGGTCCGTACACAGAAATGCAGCATCTGTTGAAGTTAATACAACAAGAAAATTATGTGCATTGGACAAGAAGACGGGAAAATTCTGATATTTTGAGAGATATTTTTTGGACGCATCCTGACTGTATAAAGTTGTTAAACACATTTCATTTTGTTTTGATATGTGATAGCACATACAAAACAAACAGATATCGGTTGCCATTACTTGAAATAGTCGGTGTCACTTCTACTAGTTTGACATTTTCAGTTGGGTTTGCTTATTTGGAAAAAGAGCGACAAGATAACTTCATCTGGGCATTTGAGAAGGTACGAATGTTGTTCAAATCTGAGTCTTTGATTTCTAAAGTTATTGTGACTGATAGAGATCTTGCCATGATGAATGCGATTAGTGTTGTGTTTCCTACTTCAATACATTTGCTATGTCGTTTTCATATTGAAAAAAATGTTGGGGCAAGATGCAAACAATATGTCAAAAAGGATAGACAAGAAGAAGTAATGGATTTATGGAAAAAGATTGTCTATTCGACTAGTGTGGAAGAGTATGATCATCATTTGCAACAATTTGAGATATTGTGTGCCGATATTATTCTTTTTGTTGATTATGTGAAAGATTCATGGTTAACACCTTACAAAGAAAGGTTTGTCAACGTTTGGACCAATAGAGTGATGCATTTGGGGAACACAACATCTAACAGGTATTTTTAAAATATGAATTGTGTTGTTTTAGCAAACATGATTTACTAGTTTATGTGATTTGTTTTAATTTGTGTTATTTAATTTATTTGTAGAGTTGAGTCTGCTCATTGGAGATTGAAAAACATGCTTCAAACTAGTTTTGGTGATTTGTGTAAAAGCTGGGATGCAGTGAATATGATGTTGAAGAACCAAATATGTATCATTCAGTCTTCTTTTCAGAAAACCATCAAGGATGTTGAGCACGGGTATAATTCACAATTTTTTCAAAATCTACATCACTGTGTATCAAGAAAGTGTATGAAATTAATTGATAACCAGTTGGAAAGGGTGAAGATTGTAGGCACTAACAAAACAGAATGTGGTTGTTCAATTAGAACAACTCATGGATTACCATGTGCTTGTGAGTTGGCTAAGTTGCAGATAAATGGTAATGCTATCCCTTTAGATAGCATTCATGATTTTTGGAAACAGTTAAGCATTGCACATGAATTAGAGGATGAAGAATCTTTATCAGATTATGACTTTTCTGAAGAGTTGGAAGCAATGAAAGCGTACATGAAGACACACGATATTATAAGTCAAAGGATATTCAAGGCAAAGGTGCGTGAAGTTGTATTTCCACATACCACATCAATACTTGCACCACCAGAGGAAGTGAGAACCAAAGGAGCTGGTAAAAAGAAAAAAGAATTTGATACTCCTCGTGATCCTTCATATTGGGAGTATGTTGATGCCTCTCAAGAATCTGCAAAGGCAAGGCAACCATCTCAATCATCTCAACGTTCTGCAAGGCAACAATCTCAATCATCTCAGCATTCTTTTAAGACACAATTTCCTACTTATATACGTCCGTATATTGAGGACATAGTAGATGTTGTGGCTGATGGAAATTGTGGGTTTCGTGCAATTGCAGCATTGCTAGGTTGGACCGAAGAATCTTGGGCTTTAGTTCGATCACAATTGGATAAAGAGATTGGTCTACATAAAGATGTTTATTCTAATGTTTTTGATGACAATGTTGAATCAGTGCGGAACTCATTGAAAATATCAAAATTGGGTGCTCAAGGAAAAGATAAGTGGATGTCTTTACCAGACTTGGGTTACGTGATAGCAACACTATATAATGTCATATTGGTGTCGTTGTCTCGTAATCTGAATATGACATTTTTCCCGCTAAACAAATCACCATCGAAAGAGACCTTTGTTCACTCATTAATAGCAATTGGATTTGTTAACGAGAATCATTGGGTACAGGTAAAATTAATACTTAATGTTGTTAAATTAATGTTAAAAAATTTATTAATTTGTAACATTTATTATTCAGATAAATTAATTTGTAACATTTTTTTTTATTCAGATCAAATTGAAGTCTGATTGTCCTTTGCCACCTACGTCACAAAAATGGAAAGACTTTTGTAGTGACACAGCAAAGGGTTGGGAAGTAGCTTATGCAGCACGTATGAAGCATTGGGAACGCATTGATCCATCATTTATCAGATCATCTTGTATTTCATTAAATGAAGATTAGAATATGTTGTGTATCACTGTTTATGGATTATTATAATATCTTGTTTTATCATTTTCAGTATCTTTTATTATGAATTAACTTAAAATAAATGCGAATTAACATAACACATAACACAATCACTAAACATATCACATAATCCCAAAATATATCAAATTACAGTACATAACACATAACACAAAATATATCAAATAACTAAACATCGTATATAAGACATAACTCACTTAAAATCTCATAAATTTCACTAAACGGCTCTACCAAGTTAATGCCTCTACGTACAAGCTCAACTGTTCTACGATCTCGGTCAGAAGATGACGGACCAGCATGTGCAGCAGATGATGTACCCACATGTGCAGCAGATGATGGATGGTGAGATGGATGCTCAGAGGATGTACCCGCATGTGCAGTAGACCGAGGAATGATCAGAGGATGTGACACAGACATGTACCATGGATAATAGTCCTCAGTGACCTCTCCAGGAAAACTCGCAACATGATATAGCCTCCGAAACGCAGATACAGATGACTGCATAGTAGTCTGACACACCCAATCTATACTGGGGGGCCTAGGAGGAACATCATGCGGGATGCACTGAATACGACCAAATTGTCGAAGACATCACTCCGGCAAATATGGGACTGAGACTCCACCACATCGAAGATAACCAGAGAACATCGAAATATCTTCAAACGGATGATTAGCTCGATCATCATCATATGGTGTAAACAGTACATCATCAAGCAACAAAGCATCAAGTCTCTGCCGATAGGTCACTAATCCACCTTCAACAGCATGTTTTGCAATCCACCTACATGCTCTTGGAAGATGTGCAGGAACCGCACCTCTATCGCCCCGCTTACAGATCCTAGGGAAGTGTTCGTAGATCCAGCACTGCAACATAAGTAACATAATACAACTTAATTTAAATACATAAGTAAAATAATACAACTTAATAAATAAAATAATTAAATAAATGTCAATACCTGTAAAAGGATCATGTAACCTCCTAACTGTCGAGTGTCGTGGACAGCCCCATCTCCCATGTTCTCATAAAGGAAAACCAATGCCGCGGCAGCCCACGAATAGTGTCGACAACGAGCTAAATCAATA
>NC_021166.2:15484456-15495190 GCF_000331145.2 Cicer arietinum
TTCGTTTCAAAAAATTATAAATAATATATAAACGTACGTTTCGAACCTTTCCCAGATCCAAACATTCGAAACTGTGTTTCGAAACTTTCCCAGATCCAAACTTTCGAAACAGTGTTTCGAAACTTTCCCAGAACATTTCGAAAGTTTCCCCTGGCCTTGCATTTCGAAGATTTCAATTCAAGAAACTTTTGAAAGTTTCTTGTTTCGAAGATTTCAAAATGTTCGAGGAATGCATTTCGAAGGTTTCAAATTCAAGGAAACTTTCGAAACTTTCTTCTGTTTCGAATCTTACAAATGCATTTCGAAAGTTTCAAAAATTGCAAATTTTCGAAAGGAAACTTACTTTTGCGTTTCGAATCTTTGAGATCTTCGAAGGTTAGGTTGATTCTGGATCGAATATTTGAAATGTTCGAATGATTTGGTGAAAAGTGTGGGTAAAATTTTTTTTTTGGTTTTTATATATGTGATAGAGGGTAAAATTGTCTTTTAATCATAACTGGGGGGGTGGCAGGTCAAATTGGGGGGGTACCTGGTACAAAACTCCATAAAAGTATATATTAGGTTTGGCCTATGTGTTGGTTGAATAAGGGGATTTAAATCCCTAATTACTCGGGAATGAGCAACTATGTGACTTGAGGAAAAGACATTGCTAATGAGGTACAGGTTGAATAAGGACACTTGACGATATAAAAATAATATTATCACGTAAGGAATACATGTATAGACATATTTTGGGGAAAAAATCAACAAAAAAGTTAATTGATTTAAAATATTAATTTAATTGATAATACGATTAAAAAGTTAATCACTAATTAATAATAATACATAAATATTTTGTTGTGGAATAATTTAGTTGAATAATAAAGTCATGCATTAAATAAAGTTTGAGTATACTTGATTTCAATCTATTTTAAATTCAGCATTATTTCTTGAAATAGATAAATGAAATAGTCGAAAGTTGATGTATATGTATAAAATTGTAAGTGCGAGTCTATGAATAAATGTTCATGTACTAAAATTGATATTTTTTCAATATAATAAATATGAATTTGTGAGTAAAAATATAAAATTAATGAATAAAAAATAACATTATAGATCATCTAAATTTTTTACTTTGTTATTGAAATGAGAGAAATAACTTAAAAAAAGAGAGATGGACACCAAAAATTGGATAGTAATAATAATAATGTGGGACCTACATATTTTTCACTCTTTATTTCACTCAATTGAAACTTCAAAAATATTAAAATCAGAGATAATAATAATGTGGGACCTACATATTTTTCAATCACTCCAAAACAGCAAAGAAAAGAAATAAAACTCATAAATATCAAGCCTTTTTCTTTCTTTTTTTTTTTTTTTATCTTCATCTTCTCACTCTTTTAAACATTTTTCTTTTTTGACGGACAAAATACACATAGCTATTGCTAAGTTACATAACAAATTCTTATTCTTATAAAAAAAAGTTAAAACAAATAATTCAAACTCAGTAATTAATTTGGTTTATCTCTGTGTAAAAACACCAAAATTAATTTATTTTAGTTGACTTTGTTTTGTATAATTTATTTTACTTGATTAATAATAATTAAATTAATTAAAAAATGATTAAAAAATAAATTAAATTAAAATAAAAACAAATCCATTTTTAACATAAAGATAATTTTATCTTTTTATTAAATAAATATATTTCTTTTATCCTGTCCACCATTTATGTCTTTATTTTTTCAGATTATAATTTTACAGGACTCAAATTTATAGACCAAAACATTGGGGCCCGGTTTGTACACTCCCTACAAACACCGTCCTCTATAAATTGACAGGGTTGGAAAACATGCAAGCAGATTTCAAAACTTGCATTTTTCACGTTTTTAGATTCAGTGTTTTTTACAATCCATACATTCTTGTATGTATGTACACAAGTACATTTCAAACAATGTAGACCTCCTTTTATTTATTCTATGATAAATATGCTCATTATTTATATTCTTAGTATCAGCAAAACTACAATAATATTTCACTAATTATAAGAATTATATTTTATCAATTAATTAAATTCTCTAATTTAGTTATAAAAAAATAATTATTTGGTAAAAATTAAAATACTCGTGTGCGACCTTGTACATTCAATAATAAACTGATAACATATTAATCAAATTAATATATTAATTAAAATAAACGTATAGAAATACGTTCTAAAAAATGTGAAGTAATATTTTACTTTCAAACAACACTAGAAAAAAAATATAACTTTTCTTTTGTTGAGATAGTTTTGAGTTAACTTGTATGATATTATTTATTAAATTCTATAATAAGTTAACATTTATGACTTAAAAAACTCATTTCTTTTTTCATTCATTTTCTTAATCAAAATTTTAATTTTATCTTAGAGTTCAAATTCATTGTTAAGAATTGACAAATTTCATCTTAATTAATCATTAATATACTTGTATTTAATTGCAATCAATATCTTTTCATCTACCACCTTAAGGTACTAGGTGTCCATAATTAAAATATTACATTATGATAATTTGATGTGAAAAAAAATTATTACATTTCTTTTTGAGAATTTTCTATTGACATTATAAAAATATATATTGACCATTAGCAATTTACAATTGAGTAATTTTAATATTCATATCATGTATGCATCATCTATATATGTAATTTAATACATGAGATCGATTATTTTTTTATCCAATAAAAATATCACTTCAATGGTACTTAAGTTATAGTTCAACTAACAAATATAAATATTGTTACATTGGGAGTCTTGTCTTGAATTCGAACTTGAAACCTAATAATTGTATTAGTTATTTATGATAATATTTATTATCTCTTAGATATCACTTTAATGACATTATCCTTCAACATGATAATCATAATACTTCAAATATGATCACGTTTTTTTTTATAGTTTTATTGACCTCAAACATATAGCATAAATACTTCTTATTTCAATCCCAGATTTTTTTCTTCAAAATTCTTCCTTTATTTTATTTAAAAAGATTTGGATACTTATGATTTTTGTGCTTTTGAGTTTTCTCTCTATAAATTTAATAAATAAAATATAAAACAATATCCTTTATGAAAAGAATGGCCCATTATATTAATAAGATAAACAAATTGCTTTAAACATAATTATTTCTTCAATTATAATTATTTTTTCTAAGAAAGGAGAAATTTGAAGAACCGGTTAATATAACAAAGTAATATCTCATGATATAATTTAATTGAATGAAAACGTAAAAAAAATTAGTCTTTAAAAATAATAAATGCATTATTTAAAATATAATGTAAAATTTTCATATGAATTATGTCTCGTCTACCCTTTTAATAATTTTGTAGTTCTCAAATTGAATACTAACTAGAGAAAATAGATAGGTGCAACTCTCAATATAAATCAATAGTTTTATACTGATGATAGATAATAAGAATTTTTAATGTTACTATTTCATTACACGGTCAGGACTATCATCATAATATAATTACATAGTCAACCGTTAATGTTACATGTTGGGTTATTTTAGTCAATAACTGCAATGGGCTAAGATCAATTCTCTTCACTTGTCGCATGATTCGGAAAGACTAATAACATGTTAATCACAACTTATCATTTTGCTATATATGTTTGTATTTTAATCTTAAATACGAGATGGGTCATGAAAAATACTATCTTCCAATCAATATGCTTAGAGAAATGTTATTTAAACACATCTTTAAACACATATACAAACACATATACCGTATACGTATACCGTATACGTATACAAACATAAAGACGTATATATACTTAGGGACATTTTAGTCATTTTAGTCACTTTAGTGATTTTCATTCTATTCCTCCTCAGAAACCCTTTTTTTCTCATTCTCTCTTCTCTCTCTTCTCCATCTTGTTCTCCACCATTCCATCTTCTTCTCTTCTTCTGCCGTTTTCTTCCTTTGATTCTGCCGTTTCTGCTGTCGTTTCTGTATCTTCGTCTTTACCGATCTTCTTCGATTCTGCCGTTTCTGTATCTTCGTCTTTGCCGATCTTCTTCGATTCTGCCGTTTCTGTATCTTCGTCGTTGCCGATCTTCTTCGATTCTGCCGATCTTCTGCCGTTTCTGTATCTTCGTCATTGTAAGTTTACTTTTCCATATCATTAGGGTTTTTCGTTATTGATTTAGGGTTTCTATTTTTGCTTCTCCGTTTGGGATTTTTTTATTTTTAGGGTTTCTATTTTTGCCTTCTTTGTTTCTATTTTTAGTTATTGATTTAGGGTTTCTATTTTAGTTTCTTCGTTTAGGATTTTTTGATTTTTAGGATTTCTATTTTTGACTTCTTTGTTTCTATTTTTGTCTTTCTCGTTTCAAAAACATTATTATTTATTATTATACCTTCAAGGTAAATTGCTAGTTTTTGAATGTTGGAAGCAACACTTTGTATGCCGAAACAGTAACCAAACAGAATGTTAATATGAATGTTGATTTGACTTGTTAATATTTTGGTATTTATTTTTATGCAGTTTTGATGCTTTAAGACATGACACTGACAAAAGAAAAAAATGTAAGGAATTTATAAATTAGTTATATTTGTATTGTTGCAATTTATTTATCAATATTAACTATATATTCATAATTTTCAGATACGTGCGAGACATGCATGTTTACCAAATTTGTTGCATGAAATCAACCTTCATTTGTCAAATGCAAATCGAACTCAAATTATGACAACTCCATTCAAATGGGTTTTAGATATGCCAAAAAATTTACAAATTTCTGGTGCTTTATTGTTAGAGTTGGCTAGTAGGTGGGAAAGAGGATTCTTATTGCTTCAAGTCTTGCTACGGGTGCAAACGTTTCATCATAATCTATTCCTTCTTGTTGGTTGTACCCTTGTGCCACTAGTCTTGCTTTATTTCTAATGACTTCTCCATCCTCATTTAGTTTGTTTCTAAATATCCATTTAGTTCCAATCACCGATTTGTCCAGAGGATGGGGTACAAGATTCCATACCTTGTTTCTTTCAAATTGTGAGAGTTCTTCCATCATAGCTTCAACCCATGATTTGTCACCAATAGCTTGATCAATTGTCTTGGGTTCAACTTGTGATATCATGGCCATGTTGGAAGTATTTTCCCTTAGAGAGTTTCTGGTTCTCACACCATCTTCAGTATTCCCAATGACTAGATCTAGAGGATGATGCGTGACTGTTTTCCATCCTCTTGGAAGTTGTTGAGAGGTTGGATCAGACTCATCCTCTGCGTGAGGACCGGGTACTTGTGAGGATGTATTTTCATCTTCTTCATCCTTATCCTTTTTCTCTAAACACAAGTCATCAAACTCATCAAAAATAACATGCATGGATTCCTCCACAGTTTGAGTCCTAAGATTATATATTCTATAACCTTTTGACGTTGTGGAGTATCCTAGAAAAATTCCTTTATCGGATTTTGGATCAAACTTTCCCAAATTTTCTTTATTATTTAGAATGTAGCAATAACACCCAAATATGTGAAAATAGGAAATATTTGGTTTTCTCCCTTTCCATAATTCATATGGAGTTTTGTTCAAAATTTTTCTAATGGATGTACGATTTGAAATATAACAAGCGGTATTAATGGCTTCGGCCCAAAAATATTTTTCAATGTTGGCTTCATTTAAAATAGTTCTAGCCATTTCTTGTAAAGTTCTATTTTTCCTTTCAACAACCCCATTTTGTTGGGGAGTTCTTGGACAAGAAAAGTTGTGAGAAATACCATTTTCTTCACAAAGATTTTTAAAAGATTCATTTTCAAATTCACCTCCATGGTCACTTCTCACCGAGACAATTTTTGAACCTTTTTCATTTTGAATCTTTTTGCAAAAATGGTGGAATGCCTCAAAGGCTTCATCTTTGTGTTTTAAAAATAGAACCCAAGTAAAACGGGAAAAATCATCAACAAGTACAAAGCCATATCTTTTTCCACTAAGACTTGGAGTTTTGATAGGACCAAAGAGATCAATGTGAATGAGTTCAAGAGGATGATTTGTTGAAACAAAGTTTTTAGAGTGAAAACTACTTTTAACTTGTTTTCCTTTCACACAAGCTTCACAAACTTTGTCTTTTTCAAAATTAATTTTTGGAAGACCTTTTACTAATTCTAAATTTGCTAATTTAGAAATAGTGTTTAAGCTTGTGTGACCGGCTCGTTTGTGCCAAATCCATTTATCTTTTTCAATGGAAACAAAACAAGATTCAGTAGGTAAATCATCAAGATAAAGTTCATATAAATTCTTTTTTCTAAAACCGGAAAAGAAAACTCTACCCGAGGATGAGTGTTTAACCTCACATAGAGTTGGCTTAAAAATAACTTCAAAACCACTATCGCATAATTGACTAATGCTTAGCAAGTTATGTTTCAAGCCATCCACATATTGAACATTTTCAATTTTTGCAGAATTATTCTTACCAATAATACCTGTTCCTTTTATTTGAGCTTTATCATTATTACCAAATGTGACTGATCCTCCATCATTTATCTCCAATGATATGAAGCAGTGCTTATCTCCCGTCATATGCCTTGAGCAACCACTGTCCAAGTACCAAGGCTTTCTTTTGTTGATTAGAGGATGAACCTGTTTTAGAGTTTAAAAGAGACTTAGGTACCCATATAGCTTTGGGTCCTTGTTGGTTAGTTTTTCCTCTTTTGAGGATATTCCTTTTATGATGGCAAATAGAATCATGGTGCCCATGTTTACCACAGAATGAGCATGCTGCCTTTTCATTGTTAGCTTTCTTCTTAGCATGACAGATTTTGGAAGTATGCCCAAGTTTTTTGCAAAAGGTGCATTTAGGCCTATCCTCTCGTTTTTTAGGCAAGAAAAAGTTTTCATATAATTTTTGTTTTTGAGAGCTTTTAAAACCAATTCCAGCCTTGTCAAATATTCCAGATTGGGACCCCATTATCTTTTGAAATGTTTCTGTAGATTTGACAAAGTTGGAAATATCATTTTTTAGTTCCATAACCTCAGTTTTCAAAATTTCCTTTTCTGTATCCTCGTCAGGAGGATGCGTTTCAAGAATTTTTTGTTTCTCAGAATTTTGAAAGTGAGATTGCTGCAACTCTTGAATGATTTTAACATATTCATCATTCTTTTTCTGTAGCTCTTCATTTTGTTTCTTTATCTCAACAAGTTGGGTTTTTTGAAACATGCATTTTTGAGATAAAGTGTATGAGTCATTTAAAAGGCTATCAAATTCAACTTCTAATTTTTCACAATTTGGACATAGATCAGAAATACTTACCTTGTCATTTTCTGATTTTGTCATGAGACATAGGTTGGCCTCTTCTTCCTTTTCTTGCTCTGAGGATTACTCATCACTATCATCCCAAGTGATCATCATGGATTTGTTTTTGTATGGGAATTTTCTAGAGTTCCTTTTGTTGAGAGGACACTCAGTTTTATAGTGTCCCATCTTGTTGCATCCATAACAAGTTATTTGACTTTTGTCAATTTTTTCTTTTTGAGGAGGTCCTCTATTCTGTCCTCTTCTGTTTAGCATCCTCTGGATTTTTCTGGAAATCAGAACGAGGTCATCCTCATCCTCAGACAGAGGATACTCTGCGCTTTCCTTTGTTATGACATCTTCATTCTTCTTGGAGCTTTCTGTTTGGCTGGTTTTTAGAGCAATCATTCTTCCCTTTTTGTTTGGTTTATCAGCCAATAACAATGGTTCATGAGCTCTTAGAGTTCCAACCAAATCTTCTAATTTCATGTTGGTCAAATCTCTTGCTTCTGTAATGGCAGTTACCCTTGGTCTCCATTCTTTTGGTAGACTCCTTAGAATTTTTCTTATCCTTTCTTGAACGGAGTATACTTTTCCAAGAGATCTCAAGTTATTCAATATGATGGTTAACCTTGAGAACATTTCATCAATGGTTTCATCCTCCTTCATTTCGAATAGTTCGAAATCCCTTACTCCCATATCTATCCTTGCTTCTTTTACATGACTTGATCCTTCATGATGAATTCTTAGAGTATCCCATAGCTCTTTAGCGTTTTTGCATTCTTCAACTCTGTCATACTCTTCCCTGCACAAAGCACACGTTAGAAATAAATGAGCTTTAGAGTTTAGGAGTACCTTTGCATTTTCATCAGCCGTCCATTGTGCTTGAGGTTTCTCATCGGAGGTTGCATCTGCGTTGTTGGTCCTGATGACATGATCTCCATTTTCCACCACAGACCACATGTTGTTGTCTTGTGATATGAGAAATAGCCTCATCTTGCCTTTCCAATGATAGTAATCTGTACCATCCAAGTAGGGAGGTCGGCTGGATGATCCTCCTTCAGGGATGTACTTAGCTTTTGACATATTTCTTTTTGGATCTTTTTCTCTTACACTGTTAGGTGTATTTTTTAGAGAACCTTGCTCTGATGCCAATTGTTGTAGCTAAATATCACTAGAAGGGGGGGTTGAATAGGGATTTTGCTGTTAAAAACAATTTTTAAGTGTTTTAAAAACTATCCTCTTGCTGAGGATGGCTAGCTCGAGGATGGGATTTTTAAATCGTTAGATCTAAGCTGAGTAAAAAAGTAGGAGCAGAATATGAGGGACACACACACAATTTTATACTGGTTCACCCAATGATGGCTACGTCCAGTCCTCACACCCTTGTGAGATTTCACTAACTTTCAAACAGATCAATCCTCAACCCGAGGATGATTACAACTGTGTATTATCAAGCTTCACCAAGCTTACAATCAATTTCCAAATATTTCCAAGCTTCACTCACTAGGAAATTACAAAGTAGAATGAGAGTGATTGATACTTAATACTTTCTCAAAAGATATACAAAGATATAGTGTAGGATCAAAGAAAGTAATAAGGGAGGATGTGATTTGCTTCTTGAAAGCTTTAAGATGCTTGATCTTTTTATGCAAGTGTGTTGTGTGTCTTCCAATGGAGAGCTTGTATGCATTTTATAGAGATCCAAGCCCTTGATGACCGTTGGAGCTCATTTTCAAAGGATCCAAGGTTTTCATCAAAATTACAGAACTGCCACTCAGCTTGTTAGGCTTAGGCAGAACCATCCTCTTGCAGCATAGTCTTTGATCTTGACATGTCCTTGCTTTTTCACTTTAATCAGAGTGCAAGGCTGTTTCTGAGCTGCATTTTTCGAAGTCTTTAAGGTCTAGGTTGGCTTCATCTTTTGAGGTGATGTGGACAAGAGAGAAAAAGCCACTTTATGACATAGGACTGTCATACTCAGTCCGAGGATCAGATCTGGCAGCAACATGTGATCTTCCATTTTTGGCTTGTTTCAAGTTGCCTTTTGCTAACTTGACTTCCTTATGCATTAAAACGTGCAAGCCCATTAAATGATCAGATTTTGACATTTGCACATGCTTGATAGGTTGCTTTCACTTTTGCTAGCCTTTCCTTTACATACTAGATCTAGCCATATTCACCTTTTTCTTTTGACCTTTTGACTCTTACTTTTGAATGCTTTGTTTATTCATGTTTGACATTGTTATGCATTTGAATAAACACATTTGTTCTGGTGAGAGATCAGATTGCCCAGATCTGGAGTTTTTCAAATTGCAGCAATTTCCATCCTCGCGCTTGCAGCAATTTCCATCCTCACGAGGGTTTTCCATCCTCAGGCCAGAATCACTTTTTTCTTCTTTTTGCCTTAATGATTAATAACCTATTATCTTATATGAATACACTCAAGAGCACATGTTAGTCATTAACCACAATCATAATCTCTTAAGTAATTTTGTTATCATTAAAATCATTTGAGAGATTTTGTCTCAACAATCTCCAAAGTATTCATAAGCAGCTTGTAGTACCTCAATTTTGTCCTATAAAATAATTTAAATTTATTTTAATAATAATGATAATAATAATAATATATTTTACAATTATCATAAAAAATCTAAACATCTTTATTTTACATAAAATAAAAAAATTGAATTACAATAAAAACAATTCAAAATGTTTCTGATTTGGCATGACAACCCAATACACCAATCCATTCCACCCTGGAAATACTCAACTTCACCTTCATCTTCCATTCTACATCCTTTTAACTGCTTGACATCCTTTTAACTGCTTGACTTTCTGCAAGAGCTTTTGCAAACCCTCCTTTATATTATTTGCATTCCCAGCATCCTGTCATAACCTTGCTTTATATTATCTGTATTTACAGCATTTCCAAGTACAAACATATTAGAAACCAGTTAATTGATTGAGATATACTAATAAAGGTATTACTTGTATAACCTTCCTTTGTAACCTCTACACTCAAAATCTGTATTTTGCAACAAACACTACAAAATCTAGAACCTGATTTTATTTAGTAAACAGAAGAATTCACCACTTTAATTTGCTTTTAGTCTATAAATAGAGTTTGAAGTTTTGAAACGAAAAGGAAAGAAAAGGAAAAAAACACAGGTTCAGAATTTTGGAAATAGAGAAAAAGAATTCGAAATTTAAAAACAGAGAGTATATTTTCTTTTTGGGAGAGAAATTTGTAAAAAATAATACACTGAAGCAGAGATTGAATTTTGCCACTATTCAAACATACAGAAACAGAGGAACAAATAGAAGGATTAAGAGGTATTTTCGTTTATTCATTTTTTTCATTTTTCTAATCAATCTGTTGAGTTTGAGTTATGAATAAAAGATGAAATTTGTTTATTATTATTAATCTGAGTATAAAAAATGTTAGAGATAATAGGATTAAAAAACTCAAACCTTGAACGCCGT
>NC_021166.2:15495447-15636915 GCF_000331145.2 Cicer arietinum
CCGTTCTTATTCACGGTCTTGATGATGAAGTTCGCGTGGAAACATGGCTCTGTTTTTCTCTTTTGAAACTTTTGATCTGCGACCCTCATTGCCCTAGCCGCCGCTCTGGTTTTTGCCTATGCCTTGTTTCAATTTAGGGTTTGTTTTACAAATCAGTTTTCTGAAGGTATTGGGCCACGGTTATTTGCAGCCCATTTACGTTTTTTTGTGGTCTAACCTTTTTTTTAGTTTGATCATTGCCTTTTATTTTAAAATATACATGCTTGAATATTTAATCAATTTCTAATATAAAAAATAATTATTATTTTTTTATCTCTTTTTATTTTTTTTAGATATGACATTTTTTTTTTGGAGATATTAATATAAGTTGTTTTTTTTTACTTTGAAATTTAATTTTAAATAATAAAATTTCTTAAGAGTATTAAACTAGATGTGACATCTTGTTTTTTTTTACTCTTTGAGTTTTGAGACACGAGTTGTACAACTCGATCGTCTTAAAACTCATATTTTAAGATAATTATCTAAATCAAACATCTTTTAATCTTTGAGTTATTAGAACACAAGTTGTGACAATTTGGTGGTTCTAAATCTCATCTTTTTAAATAAATTAATAAATTATAAATTATAAACCAATTAAAAATTAAAAATTATTAAAAAGTTAACTAAAAATAACATTTTTTAATCCCGGAGTTACATAATACAAATTATATATTTTAGTAGCTCTAAAATTTGTTTTTATAAATAAATAGATCTAAAATCAAACTTTTTTAAATTTAATTAATTAGATGTGTTTATTTTAATTTTGGAGTTGTTAAGACACAAGTTAAACATTTTATTGGTTTTAAAACTCAATTTAAAAATAAAAATTTCTTAAAAGGATTAAAATTAGATGTGACATCTTTTTTTTTACTCCTTGAGTTTTGAGACACGAGTTGTACAATTCGATCGTCTTAAAACTCATATTTTAAAATAATTATTCAAATCAAACAAGTTTTTTTTATGTTTGTCAAAATTAACTTTTTTAAGTAACAAAATACAATTTATTTAAAAGCAATCAACGCATTCACATTTTTTATCAAGAACTACGTATCTTTGATTTCTCCATCGCACCGGGAGATACGTAGGAGCAAAATTACACTCTTGTCAAGCACGTTAATAAAAACTTTCTTTTTTTGTTCTACTACTTTTAACACACTTTTATCTCAAAAAATCACATTTATAAAAACATTTTATAAATATATATTTAAGTTGATATAATTTTGCACAATTAATTGAAGGTAACCGTATTTTAACGGATGTCATAGGGTGCTAATACCTTCTCTACGCATAATCGACTCCCGAACTCAAAATCTGGTTTCAAAGACCATTTTTACATTTTTTAGGGTTTTCCAATATTTTCCCTATTTTAAAATAAATTTTGGTGGCGACTCCATTGAATTCGATGAAAACTCGAAATTTTAGGCCGCGACACAGCTCTACTTCTTGCGTCAGCCCAAAACACATTAATTCCTTACGTGAAAATCATCATCCAAATCTATGTCATAGAAAAAATCTGAATTTTGTTCCCTCATTTGGCAAAAATAGCTTATCAAGGCTTTTCCATCACCTTCTTTTCCTATTGCGCGTCGTTCCTTGTTAACATAATTCCTCACGTCTCTTTCACAAAATGGTACGTTTTCATGTCCTCCTGCATCTTTAACAAGAGATTGAAATGTCTTGTTGATCCTCACTCCTGCATCATCATTGATTTGTATTGTTCTCTTTACATGCAAATTCATTTTCTTGTTAGCTTTTAACAATCTTGCCTTTGTAGGACTCGTCTCGTGAGTATGACCAGGTTCAAATTTTGTAATGTACCATAATCCATCTTTATCCAACTTAATAACAATCTTGGCAGGACAATTATTTACCTTAGTTGGAAGTGTTTTTAACGTACCGAAATTTTTGACACTTTAGACCCCTCTCTTGAGCATGATAAAATTAAGTAGCAGGGCTCCCCATCTTGCCATTTTCTTGAAGATCTAATCTTCCACCCAAAACCCTTTCTCGAAGCATACTTTTCATAAAATGATTTGACTTCTTCTAAGCAAGAAAAACACATCCCTGTTGCAGGCTCCCAACAACATACGTTGTCATCATCATCAAGGTTGTCAACCCTGATACCTTCATCTTCAATAGTACCACAATCCATGAAGTTTCAATTGATAGTGCAAATGTCACACAAAAACTACAAAAAATAATTCAATCTGATCATTAACCACCTATGGTACTTCATTAACCAATAATGTTTACACTATTAACCAGAAACAAAAAATTAGAAAGACCCAGAATTTAATCACTACTAATCACATAATATGAAACTTAACATTTCAAATTTGATTAACATCATTGATTAAAAGTGATGAAACTTACTATTTAGATAAAAATAATTAATATGATTGATTAATAGTTCATATCTCTAATTCTTAGACAAAAATAAGTCATTAACCACCTAGGGTACTTCATTAACCAATAATGCTTATATTATTAACCAGAAGCAGAAAACGTGTATGAATCAAAAAAAATAAAAAATCTTATCTAAGCAAAACAATGTACCAAGTTACCTTGCAAGTGAGGAGATGAAGTTGCTCAAGTTACTTCATAAAATTTTTGATTAAATCTGTAAATAAAAGGAAAAAGGAGGAAATGGAAGAAAAGGAAGATGAATGTGTTTAGTTTTGGAGAGGAAGACAAAAAAAATCTGAAAAAAGAGAGACAAAAAAGAGAAAGTAAAAAAAGGGGGGAAAGTAAAAAAAGAAGGGGGGGAAAGTAAAAAAAGGAGAGAAATTTAATGAAGAGAGAGATTATGTAAGACCACAAGGAGTTGTGTTTGTATTTGTGTTTAATAGTGTGTTCCAATATCATTCCTCATATGCTTATATATTGGCGTCGATGTTAGTTGAACACGTCAAAAGAAATTAAAAATGAATTATTTTTAGTAGCTTTCACATCTATATTATCGGTGCGGTGTGGGCTCTGATTCAACGCAAGAGAAGAAAAACAAACAAGAGTGAAAGAAGAAGGAAAAACAAGAAACAAGAATTAAAGTAGCAGAGGTACATCAAATGTTTGTGTAAACACTATCACAATTGGATAAAAAGTTACTGTTATGGTAAATATATCTTAAAAGCTATGTTAATATAAAATAATTTGATTGTTTTATTAAGATACGTTACAATTAACGACACTATTTTTGATATTATTTAATAATTTTATATTAATAAAAAGTATTATTGTGAGAGTCATGTATTGAGATTAAATACACGACAAAAATATTGTAGAAAAGAAGTCTATCTTTCACTTTCATTTTTTAGTCATAATTTAATACTCACCTTTTAATTTTGTTTGAATTGTTTTATTATTATAATATATTAAAATAAATACTACAATTCTATCGACAACAGCTCCTTTATATATACGTTATATATATTAAAATTTCAAATCACCCTATTTCTTTTATATTTTGCTTCCATTATATTTTGTTTCACCGATATGTAATGTAAAACAAACTATTTTAGTTGTCCATTCAAATATAATTATTTTATATATTTAATAACTTTAACTTTAATCAATACATTTAAAGACTATGATCACTTATATATCAAACTTTTTATTTAAATAACTCATACAAAAAAGAATAATACTCACTATCTTCAATGCATTGTTTTTCACACATAAAGATTCATCCGTTGATTTTCAATCATCCTCTTGTATTTAGTTCAAGTCACTTACTAATAGATAAAAATATTATGAAATGCAACAAAGTCATACCCATTTCAACATGTGGCACATTCTTAGTCCACAAATGTTTCAATAACATTGTTCCTCTTGTCCTTATTGAAGACCATATATAGGAAGTGATCGTATATTTCTAAGCTATTGAGTGCGCCTTTCGTAGCATTTTTTTGTTTTGTTTTTTATAATTAAAAAAACACATATTATAATCAAAACAAAATAAAGATGAAGAATACTAAAGATATTTGTTTGAAAATGAATAACTTCTAATCATTTTACTACTTGATATTTCCTATGTCTTAAATAAAAATAAATTCTTCTTGCCTATATGCATCAACTATATTTGCATACGTGTAGAATTATTGTAATATTTTGAATATTATTATAAATATTATTTTTAATAAACTACTACACATGAATAAAAGGTACAATACATACTATGACACACATTCTCATTTAATACAAATTTGGATTGACAAAATTAGGGAGCTACATAAATTTTAACAAATACTACTCTTTAAAGGTTAAGTAAATTTACCATCAAATTTTCTTTACTAAAATATCTCCACCTTTACGTACTTATATTTATTAATTTGAATACTATTGAATTTGAAATGTGTAAATCAGTCAAAGATGATGGATACATTGTTGCACAAGGGATGAGGGCTGTGGTCGAACCTTTGCTAGTTAGCCACTTTGGTGAAGCCATCATTGAAGAGGTTTTTAATCATTACCAAGAAATCTTAATTGATCAAATGTCGAAGGAGATAACTAAGATCATCTTTGTTACTATATCATTAACTAAAAAAACCATAAGCAAAACTTGCATTTTGAGTTCATATTTGTGGTTTTTATTCAAAATGTATTTTCAAAGTTATCATGGGGATGATTTGTTTTATGTGCCTGGCTAGTAACGTAAGAAACTATTGTTGGAATTAATTCAATAATTGATCATATAACACATACTTTTTATCATATACTATATTGAAAATTGAACGGTTAAATAAGCATGATATTAATATCAAGTACAAACATAAAATATTGATATATGTTGATTTATAAAATATATTAAAAATACTTAAACTTATGTGTTGATTGTCTATCAACAATCGTCGAATGTAATCCTAAAACATATAAAAAGAAAGACAAATGACAAAGTGTTGTTGGTTTGTGATTCTTTTTTAACCTAAATTTCTTATTATCTCATCGTATTTTTTCATTCGAGTTTTTATATGCACTAACTCAAAGAAAACAATATAAAATAACACCCCACACCCTCCTTCCTAGTTGTGTCTAACTATGTTCTTACTTTTTTCACGCATTCTTCTAGATTGAGTTGTCAATTTCAGAAGGAAAAAAAAAAAAGCCATTTTATCTCTCCCTTCCTTGTTAACAAAACAATTCCATGACAATATCTTAACTTGAAAAAAGGTATTTTGATTGATATGGAAAATATTTATATATGATCTAGAAATAAATTTTTGACATAATTGCAATTTTGATCCTCATATTAATTCATTTGATTGATATCTTAAACTCATTTGACATTGATAATGTGGACCTAGCACAGGCTTGTGGTGCATGGATAGTTGGATTCAATGCCAAGAGTCCACCTATTTCGCTTAGCCAAGCAACAATTCATGCTAGTATCAAGGTAGATGTGCAAGCAGAAGTGCTGAATATATTTGAAGTGAAAGGGAACAAATCTAAGAGATTTGATGTGAAAATAGCCGGTTTGAAGGTTGTTGATGGTTTTGTGAACATATCAGCAAAACACATGAAATTGTGCTATAGGTGTGGTGAAGTATAACATTTTACCCGAGAATGCGTCAAACATCCAAGTGTTCATGGAAGGAGCAATCACATAGAAATAAAGTTTCATTTCCTAAGAGATAAAATGATGAAAGACAAGATAAAGATAGAGCATTGCAGTATCAATGATCAAAAGGCTGACATCCTAATTAAAATCTTGAAGAGGGTGAAGTTCAAAGAGACGAGGAACAATCTTGGATTAACATCAATTGAATCACTTTAAATTAAGAGGCATGTTAAATGTAATTAAAAGTGTTTGTAGATAGTTAAGAAAATTAGAATACAATTAGAAGTAGTTATAAGAAGGTTAAAATTCTGTTTTGAGTACTCAAAATAGATATAAAATATGTATTACGGATATAAAATATGTATAACGGAGAACATTCTCCGGATGCAGTTAATCAATCTTCGTTTTCATAACATTATGTTTTTTCTCTCTTCTTCTCAATTCCAATTTTTCTCAAATATACAACTTGTTCTAACATAGAATAGGATCGAATTCTCTTTGTATGAGTTAGATTGACGATTGAGATCGTTTAACATCAATAAAATTAATTGTGCGATCTGAATTATTCATTTTGAAATTATTAATTGAGATTAACTAAATACAGTTATTACTTTTATTATAATAAAATACGTAAAAGCATAGAAATTTTAAACTACAACACCCAATACTAAGTGAATTATTGCGTTGAGATCGAGTGTCACTTTGGCAAAGAGTTGACTCACCATTAATATTTCACATGCTGTAGCCAGTATAATTGTAAAATCAGACTGATACATATCTATACAAATATGGGCAAAGCATATGGCAACTGCTATAAGAGATGGGAATAGACCCGAACAATTAATGGACCTATGGGGTCAGATATTTAGAAACATTTATTGGGTTTTTAGGCAACAAAAATCTTTTAACTTATCATATTTTTTAAAAATAAATATGAATAATATTTTATTATTATTATTATTATTATTATTATTATTATTATTATTATTATTATTATTATTATTATTATTATACATTAAATTTTAACTTTTGTTTGTTAAATTATAACTTTACTAATTTTTAATAATTTAATTATATTAGTTTTTGATATATTTAAATATAAAGTTAATAAATTTTTAATCTCTATAAAACTAAAACGTTTTGTTTTTAATCTTATAAAAAATTTCTTAACATTTTAGTTAATATAAATTTCCAATTTTCATTTTTGATCCTATTTTTAAGTTAATTCATGCAGACCCCTATAATTTTTGAATAATTTTGTACATGCATGTTCAAATATTATAAGAATTCCCTATGCAAAAAATTTAAAATTTGTAAGCACCAAACAATTAAAAACTGACATTTAGTTTATTTTTTATTAAAATATTTTAAGTTTTTGTGAAAAATGTGTTTATGATGTCCTAAAGATGAATGTAAAAAATCATTACAAAGAAAAAAGTACACACGAAGTACTAAAAATCAGAGATCAAAATTCGAAATGAAATTTTTTTAAAGACTAAAATGTGGAGAAATTTTTATAAAAATTAAAAATAAATTATTAAAATTTCAGATTGACTAAAAATTTATTTGACTCCTAAATATATTATTATTATTATTATAAAATAGAATTCAAGTATAATATCATATAAAACTAAATTATTTAAAATATATTAAAATCTAAAAGATATTATTAATATATTAATTTATCAATGTATTTAAATATATGTTTCATATTAAGTTGTTAGACTAACTCATCATATCAAACTTTTATAAAAAATCAACATATTAAAAAAAAAAATCAGATTCACATTAAAAAATAAATCTATGTCAGACTACTAAAATATAATTTTTTTTTAGAAAAAATCTTGGAAATCCCCACCCTACATGTGCTTAAGCATTTATGACATCCAATGAATTTATAATGATAACAACCGCCTTACGGCACTAAAACACATGATAGTATTTCCCTTATAATAATGATAACAAAAACTTGTTACCACGTGATTAACATATAAACATTTGATTATATATGGTGGTATATGGGATCTACCTAAGCACACATAAACAAAACGCTGAAAAGAGATAAAAGAAACAAGAATGGAAGTAGCCCAAATACTGCACATGAATGGAGGTGTTGGAGATGCAAGCTATGCAAACAACTCCTTATTTCAGGTATATACATAATAATTACATTAAACAATCAAAATGTGAACCATATATATATGTGTACTAATTGTTTTGAATTTTATTATGTCATATGGATTGTATACACTTATAGCGGAAAGTGATTTCTTTGACAAAGTCCATTAGAGATGAAGCCATAATAAGTCTCTATCGCAATACACTCTCTAGAAGCTTGAGGATTGCAGATTTGGGTTGCTCTTCTGGACCAAATGCTTTGTTGGCGGTGTCAGAAATTATCATTGCCGTGGAAATGTTTTGTCGGAAATTTAATCATAAATCTCCCGAATACAATGTATTTTTGAACGATTTACCCGGAAACGATTTCAATAATTTATTTAAGTCCCTCGAAAGTTTCAAAGCTAAGCTATGTGATGAATTTGAAACTGAAATGGGTTTATCCTACTTTTATGGAGTTCCAGGTTCTTTTTATGGCAAGATATTTTCTAATCAAAGCATGCATTTTGTTCATTCCTCTTGTAGCCTTCATTGGTTATCTAAGGTTTATATATTTTCTTCTATATTTCATACTTCCATCTTCCTTTAATTAATTATTTTTTATAGTACAAATTAAAGCATTTACATATAATATGACAGAATATAATGATTTTTCATTGGTGGTTTATTAGGTCCCAAACGGTGTAGACAATAATAAGAGCAACATTTACATAGCTAGCACAAGCCCATCAAATGTCTATAGGGCTTACTACAAACAATTTCAGAGAGATTTCTCTATTTTTCTTAATTGTCGTGCAGAGGAACTAGTTGAAGGAGGTCGTATGGTTCTAACACTATTAGGAAGAAAAAGCGATGATCCATCTAGCAAAGAGTGTTGTTATATTTTAGAACTTCTAGCTATGGTTCTTAATGATATGGTTTTGCAGGTAGACTATAAAGTTCAATATTTAATTTGTTGTGTCGGTATTTCTTTTTCTTGATTGAATAATTTGTGTTAGTATTGCTACGAGTTACCACTTGAATCAATATAAGAAATTTGAACATTTAACTTCAACCGTTGTTGTCATAAGCTTGCATTAAATAATTAAACTATTGATCCCTTTAATTGGCTTAATTGAAAATGATAAACAAAGAAGACAAATTCAAAATTTGTTGATTTTCTCTACCTCTCTATCTTCACAAACGGGTCTCTTTAAATTTCTCACACAAATGTAACATTTTTCTTGTAGTGAAAATTGATGTTTACATTAATATATTTATATAAGAGCATAAACAAAGGAAAAAATATCAATCAATTGTATGTGTATGTGGACACTTTTATAATTGGATGAAAAATTACTATCGGATTGATCATATATATGTAATTTTTTATGTTAATATAAAATCATATGATTTTTTTTATTGAAATACATGAACATTTATGTGTTACATATTTTAGTTAACGACACTAATAGTAATATTACCCAAAGAATTGTTTAACACTCGTAATAGTGCTATCTTGACGAGTTTAAAATTTAAAATAAATTGTTTTGATGTTTATTATAGGGAATTATAAATGAAGATCAACTAAATACTTTCAACGTCCCTTGGTATACTCCATCTCCATCAGAAGTGAAATCGCAAGTTCTTCATGAAGGATCATTTTCCATTGATCGATTGGAGGTGTTTGAAGTGTATTGGAATGGTTTTAATTTGAATGCTATTGAATTTGAAATGTGTAAATCAGTCAAAGATGATGGATACATTGTTGCACAAAGTATGAGGGCTTTGTTGGAACCATTGCTAGTTAGCCACTTTGGTGAAGCCATTATCGAAGAGGTTTTTAATCGCTACCAAGAAATCTTAATTGATCGAATGTCGAAGGATATATCAAAGTTCATCTATGTTACTTTATCATTGACTAGAAAACCATAAGCAAGTACAATTTGCATTTTGGGTTTGTAATTGTGGTTTCTTACAAAATATTTTTCAAAGTTGTCATGGGGATGATTTGTTTTATGTGTGTGGTTAGTAATGTAAGAAGTTGCTGAGATGGGGATAATTTTGGGTTCTGTAATATTTCCATTTCCATCAAGGACAATTCTATTCATCCATAGCTGAATACTGTTAAATAGTTTATGGTAAGGGATTCAACCTCTATTTCCCATATTAATATAAATATTTTTCACTCCGACTTGCTTATTTTACTGTGTTCTCATTACCATTTTGCCGAAGATATTAGATTAGACATTTAAAAGCACTTTTATTTCACAGCGACACCAATGGAGGGTAATCATGTGATTTCTCACCAAATTACGACTCTCAACTGAATTATTATTACTACTCATTAAATATCATTAAGTAAACTACTAACTAAAGGTTTCATTCCCTCTTTTACTTTTCATCCATCCAACAAAATTTACATGGCACTCAACACCGCCAACTCCACCACCACCACTCTTCGCGTTTTCTGCGTCGGGACCCTAGACACCAAACTTCACGAACTCCGTTTCCTCTCCGATTCACTTCACTCCAATCTCAATCGCTTCTACAATCACATTTCCCCCAAACTAGAGATCATCGTGCTTGATGTTTCCACCGGTCCAAACCAACCACAACCTTCACCAGATTTCAAATTCGTTTCCAGAAACGATGTTATCTCTTGCAACGATACCGTTTCAAATGAATCCACGCTTCTTCCACAAGATAGAGGCAAAGCCGTTTCCGTTATGAGCCAAGCGCTGGAGCAATTCTTGCTGAAATCTAACTCCGATAAGTGTGTCGCCGGAGTTATCGGCGTCGGCGGCAGTGGAGGTACGTCGTTGTTGTCATCTCCATTCAGGTCTCTTCCACTCGGGATCCCTAAGCTTATTGTTTCAACCGTTGCTAGTGGCCAAACGGAACCTTACGTTGGAACTTCCGATTTGGTATTGTTTCCGTCTATTGTTGACGTTGCCGGCGTTAATAGTGTTAGCAGGGTGGTTTTGTCCAATGCTGCTGCTGCTTTCGCTGGGATGGTTGTTGGAAGGGTTCGGAGTTTGAGTGATTCTTCTCAAGTTTATGATAAGCCTACTGTTGGTATAACTATGTTTGGGGTTACTACTCCTTGTGTTGATGCTGTTAGAGATAGGTTGCATCGAGAAGGTTATGAGAGTTTGGTTTTTCATGCCACTGGGGTTGGTGGCAGGGCTATGGAGAATTTGATTAGAGAAGGATTTATACAGGTAATTGGTAATTGATAAGTTTATATGCATTCGACAGTCTAATTTTAGTTGATAGTGATATGTTTTTGGTGTGTTTTGTTTAAAGCATTGGAGATTTGCAGCTGCTTTGGAAGATTAGCATATGAAGTTGGTTTGTCTTTTTTAAATTTAGAATCTCACTTATTAGTACTGTCTTTTCTTTTTTAATATTATCGCAAATTTGAGTAGCATGGTCAAAGCCTTTTTTATTTTTTGAGGAAAAGGTCAAGGCCTATGATATTAAACATACATGGATATTCTTTCTTGAATGGCTTGCTTTTTAAAATATCCTTTTACTTGGTACCATTGCACCTTATGGATGTGAATGTGAGATTTTGGGCTTGCTTTATGTACATTGACAGAAATGGTCGTTGCTCTAACTGCATGACTGTCTAGGCTAAACCACTGAGCCTGACCCTTCAGAGAACATTAAATTTACATAGATCACAAATTTCTTTTTTACTTTCATGGTTGCCAACACTTATTCAGATTATTTTAGATTTGTGTTTACAAAGGCTATTTTGGGAAAGCAGACACTTAACTTGGATGAGCTTTGTGGAGTTGCTTGTATTCTGTTTGTTTCGATTCAGATTCTTCTTTATGCATTCCTACCTCTATTTGTATTTTTTATACATATGCCTTTCTTCTATTTTGCTTAGGGTGTTTTGGACATCACAACAACAGAGGTAGCAGACTACATAGTTGGAGGCGTAATGGCTTGTGACAGTTCTCGCTTTGATGTGATAATAGAGAAGAAAATTCCCCTGGTCCTGAGTGTGGGAGCATTAGACATGGTTAACTTTGGAGCAAAAGATACCATACCACAGAATTTCCAGCAGAGAAATATATATGAACACAATAAGCAGGTGACTAGGTGATGGCTACACTACATGACTAAGGTGTTCTGTTTTGTTTTTGCTTGAAAACTACTCATATCTGCCATGATTACTATATCACTTTTATTACCCATATTGATCATATATTTCCCTCTATCCCACGACTTTGACCAAAGCAAGATATATCAGTGATGTTATATTGGACTAATCAAAATGCATTTTATAATTCACTGGAATTAAAAATGTTTGACTTGTTGAAATGGCTGATTTTCCAAAGCAAGATTTATCAGTGATGTTATATTGGACTACTCAAAATGCATTTTATAATTCACTGGAATTAAAAATGTTTGACTTGTTGAAATGGCTGATTTTGTCGTGCTAATATAATAAATCAATTGATTCTCTTTCCAGGTTTCACTCATGCGAACAACAGTGGATGAGAACAGAAAATTTGCTGATTTCATAGCAAATAAACTGAACAGTTCATCTTCTAAGATTTGTGTTTGCCTTCCAGAAAAAGGTATATCTGCTTTAGATGCACCAGGTAAGCCTTTTTATGATCCAGAGGCAACTGATACTCTTCTTCACGAATTACAAAGGCTTATTCAGACTGATGATAATCGACAGGTATTTGTGAACTGTAAAGTTCAATTTTGCTTGGGTTTTATTTTACTTGTTGCTAGGAAGACATTTTAAGGTCAAAAGTTTTGTATTGCGCAGGTAAAGGTGTATCCCCATCATATTAATGACCTTGAATTTGCAAATGCACTAGTTGATGCTTTTTTAGTGGTTAATGAGCAAACTGGTAAAGATTCTACTCATCCACCAGTAGCCATTCATGAGTCTGTTGAACACTTCCATGAGGATTCTGTTTCAAATACATCAAGCTTTGGGACCATTGTCTATACACCTAGAGAATTCCCAGATGCAAAACCAGGTTCTCATTTCATTTAGATTTGCATCATGCTTTACTTATTCAAAATATTTTGTTAATGACAATTCTAGATGTGAATAAATATTGATTTTCTAGTGATTTGGCTGTTAAATAATATGCATATTCTTTTTCCAGGTTTCCAACAATGGCTACCACTTTGCAATGAATAGTTGTTTTCTTTTTCCTCATTATTCATGTTCATTTTTCCGTGAAATTTAATTAGTGTCGGGATGTTCGCCTGAAAAAATATTTACTCGATGCCAATAGCTTCTTTTTGTGTTAAACTTGTGTTAAATTTGGAAGAAATAATTGGCCTTTTGTCTAACTTTGTAAGTACCGCTTTCATTTCTGCTGGCAGAAACTTTGGAGAAAACACAGCTAATATTGCAGCAATTTAAATATCAAATAGATAAAGGAATTCCTATAATAGGAGCTGGTGCTGGGACTGGTATATCTGCCAAGTTTGAAGAAGCTGGAGGAGTTGATTTAATAGTATTGTACAACTCAGGGCGCTTCCGGATGGCTGGGAGAGGTTCATTAGCAGGGTTGTTACCATTTGCTGATGCTAATGCTGTTGTGCTTGACATGGCCAATGAAGTTTTGCCAGTACACATATTTTTTCTATACTTTTGTTCTTAGAGACTGAAAATATTGTCCAACTGCTAATTTCTGTTCAAGTATTGTTCACTTCAAGTAGCTAATTCTTCAGATGCTTCTTAATTTGAATTTTGAACATACACAATTTCAAGATTATTGTTAAATATAGGTGATAAGTTGGACAAACTAAACAATTAAATGTTGTCAAGTTTGAATGGAATTGTGGAAAAATATTTAGAAATAAAAACTGGACATCACTGTGGGAGAGAGTGTTGAAGGAGGAAGATGTTAGGAGGGACTGTGGGCTGTTGGGGGTAAAGGTCCAATGGTAAAGCAGAAAGCACTTCGTGTCTGGATCATCACAAACACTATTTTACTGGCAATAATAAATTCTTAGAGCATCTCTAATGGTAAAACCCATTTTGGGTTTCTAAATTACTTTTAGTGGGTCCTACAATGCCAAATAAAATTTCAAAACTGCAACAAATTTTCACTATGATGGCAGATTCCTTGAGAACTTTAAATGGGTCCCACAATTGAACTCTTAAGATTTAAGAACTGGTTCTTATAGAAGATCCGTTCTTATATGACAGTCTCCAATGGCGCGCGAAAGAACTGGTTATTGCATGACCACCTAAGTACCTGCATTGGAGATTTTGTTGTTTGATTTCGTTGGTTCTCAGTCATATTACAACATTATTGATGTTAAAATAAATTTTCATTAATTGGCCTGGAAGTTAAGGTTAGAAATATGCTCTAAGGCTGTTCATGTGACTTCATTTAGTAGTCTAAGCTTTTGGGATAGTTGGTTCATGACAATTAAGAACGTGATACTGAATACTAATTCTTGAGCTCATTTGCCGCTAGCTATAATAAATTATTCACCATCGATAATTATCTTGGGTAATAATTTGGAAATAATATGTCATAGTAATTCCTTGTCAAGGTAGCAATGAACCTCTTTATCTTTCAGTCTGTCTTACATACTGATCTTTGGTTTTCACTTTTCAGGTGGTAAAGAAGGTACCAGTTCTTGCTGGTGTATGTGCAACAGATCCCTTCCGTCGAATGGATCACTTCCTTAAACAGGTGGAGTCTACTGGATTCTCTGGGGTACAAAATTTTCCAACTGTTGGGTTGTATGATGGTAATTTTAGGCAAAATCTTGAAGAAACAGGAATGGGATACAGGTAGGTGTTATGGGAAGATTTCTCAATACAGCAACCACATAAGTTGGATTACACCTCTGACGACTTTGATTCATTTTCATATTAAATCAACAGCTTGGAAGTTGAGATGATCCAAAAAGCCCATCAAATGGGTCTCTTGACAACTCCATATGCATTCAATCAACATGAAGCTACTGAAATGGCTAAAGTTGGTGCCGATATTATAGTAGCCCATATGGGTCTAACCACAACAGGCTCCATAGGGGCAAAAACAGCTGTTTCACTTGAGGAAAGTGTTGTTCTTGTTCAAGCTATTGCAGATGCAACACATAGGATAAATCCTAGTGCTATTGTGCTGTGCCATGGAGGTATGTACATCCCCTCGAAATATTTTTGTTTGTGTGTTAATGTATTTTGATAGATTAAATAGTAAATTTTGTGTTCTCCTTCCAGTTGTTAAATTCTAGGTCTAGTGACAGAGTTTAGAATGTTTTTCATCAAATAACTGGAAGTCTGAAAAAAGATATCTTCCTAGACATTAAGTTTGAGCTGTCCACATGGAATGCTTCTATTGTATTGAGTTTTTTTGGCTTAAATTGTTGCCTTAAATTTTAGATGGGCCCACACTGAAAACTATGAGATGAAAAAGGGGGAAAGAAAAAGGCCAGTTTATAGGATTTGAAGTTGGCCCTAAGTGAGGAAATGAGAAGGGACACACTTGATGTATCATTGGAATGCTGGCTCTAAAATAGAGCAATAATGGAAGGGTTTTGATAAAAAGGAATTAGAAGGCTTTGAGCCAAAAAACAGAAAGTAGACATTAGGCTGTAATGTCTGTTCAGAGTGAGGTATGGTAAATTACTATACCTCACTCTGAACAGACATTTCAGTCAAAAATGCCAAATCCAGTGGGGAATTTTTATGGAATTGTCTTGGATGATTTTTCATTGAGAGTTATTACTTGAGTGTGCTTTGGGTGAGAGATCCATTTAGAGTGACAATTGTATGTATTAATGGTAAATGATATTGTTGCCATGGATGCAAAAGTGTCTGAACCTCGTTAAGTTATTGTGTTTGTTCTTGGTGTGCTTAGTTCCCAGTTTGCTGGGAATTTTTCCTAACTTCTTTTGGCTGTTTGCAAGGCTGAGTCGTGATGTAGTTATTGAACCTTACTGCTTTCACTGTTCTAAATGTATAAATATAGTGGTCTATATCTGTCAACTTCTAGTCCCAGTTGAGAATAATATACTGGAATATGCAGGTCCGATTTCTGGTCCGGAAGAGGCAGAATTTATATTGAAGAGAACCAAGGGAGTCCATGGTTTTTATGGGGCTTCAAGCATGGAAAGACTACCTGTGGAACAGGCTATCACAAGTACAGTCAAACAATACAAGTCCATTTCTATTCATTGAGGTTCAATATGTATGTACTTTAATCATGTCAGTGTTCTGTACGCTACATTGCTAATAATGGCTGCTTGTCACTTTTTGATACCTACCAAATTTGTGAAGGTGAAGAATCTAGTATTAAATGATGCAAATTTTCTTAATAATGGAGCAAATGCAAGGGTGATGTTTAAAAAAGTGCGAGTGATGGTTTATGTAACAAATCATAGTTTACCATCTATGACTAACCCAGTTATCAACTCTGCTTTTTACTGTTGATAGTTTACCATCTATGACTCGAACTTTGGATTAGGAAAACCCGAAAATGCACAGAAGCAACAGTGCTTAGGTAAGAAAACTCAAGGAATTTGGAGCCTGGTCGGTCCATCCTCACCTTAACTGCCTTCCTTTATTTTCTTTCTCTGTTTATAGAAGGCTACTTAACTAACTACTTTTAACAGCTTTCCTAACAAGGCCTGCTCATAATCAATACACAGTTGGTGTTGGTCTACTTTATTCCTTGGGTGTTGGGCCCACCTGCTTTGAGCTTTCCTAACTGGGGCAAATTGATAGACTATTATTTGTGAAGTGGAAAGTCACTTAAAAACTAAGGTTTGTTAGATTTCAAAATATTTGGATTATATCTATTTATACCAGTGTGTCACTTAGGGTCTGTTTACTTTCTGATAACAATTTTAGTTTTCAGTTTTTAAAATCCCTGATCATTTTAAATTAACAAAGAGATGGAAGACTAATGTAGTACACAATTGTGATAAAGAGAAGATGAAAGGCACATAAGGAAGAATGCATCTTTAGAAACAGTGAAAACAATGTAAAAGAAACATGGTGAGAGAAATATTTGATCTATATTATCTTATGTTTATTAGTTGGAGTGAAAATTAAATAAGAAACGTGGAAAGTAAACGGATCCTTAGTTATGCTATTCTGTTTGGTACAGCTGCAACTCATGAGTACTTTTCTGCTGGTTATTCTTTGTGGTGATTTACCCCAAAGTTATAACAGGTCTCGTGATCCTCCACCACCAGATTAACTTGCAACTTATGTTTTACTACTCAATTTATATTTATATAATTAGTATACAAACCATAGATTAGGAATATCAATTCTTGAAAGTAGTGCACTAATTTGATTAATGATTTAATAATTCTTGCACAAATTTATTTTGTCTGATGTTGTTTGCCTCAAAACCACAAGTCTGCAGATATACACAGCTGTCTGTTGCATCGTTCTTAGTCTTTCATGACCCCTGTTTATGCCTCTGGCATGTTTTTGTTTATGGGCGTCAACGTTATTGGACAGCCACTCCTTAGTCTAGGTATGTGTGCCTTCTTTTCTAAGCAAGTATCTAAATCATCAAGGGTCCACCTATGCAGCAGTATATTTTAATTTCTGTCCGTTCAAGAAAAAAAGGATATAAATTTTGGTATGGCAGAAAAAACTCACGTGTAACCACTAGTTAGTCTGTGTAAAAAGACCAACATTGTCACTTTCGCCATATTCATCCCAAGGCAAGTCCTAGGCCCTGATCCAAAAGGTATGAAACTGTATGGCTTTTGCATTTCCTGCAGATATAATTACGTCAAATAATTTTCTGACACGAGGACATGACATAAAACACTCAAGAAAACAAAAAGCAAAAATTAGAGAGGGAGAGAGAGCTAGCTACATCAAATCTTTGTGGGTTGAATTTCAATGGATCCTTGAATAGATCCGAGTTGTAATGTATACAAGTTGCATCGATGTTAACGTGCCAACCTTTCTTGATTTCATACCCTGTTGTTGCCACTTGTATAGTTAATAACATAATCATGAATACCAGAGACTGATGATAGAAGCCCTCAAATAGTTGAGGCTGGATTCAATGAAAACTTCATTTTAATTATTTTTAAGGGTGTTTGGTAGTTTACCTTCAATTGTACAGTCGTTCAGTGCAACACGAGGAAACCATAATAGGACATTAGACATTCTCAGTGTTTCCTTAACTACCTGGAGAGATCACAGAGAGATTCTTGACATTTGAGTAACTCTGTAGTAGGTGCTTCCAGTTTGTAGACAGTAAAGTTTTTAGGTTATGTAAAAACAGTAAAGTTTTTTTAAGTCTAAACTCCAACCTTCAAACCATAACGCATGTTGTTGATGTCTTCATGATTAAGTGAAGCACCTTCTGGCTTCATTTTGATTAAAGACAATTGTTCTTCCTGTAAGTCAAGATGAACATTATCCAAACGTGCAAAGGAGAACATGATTTTCTATAACCAAGTACAACACTAGTTTTCCCTCTCCTATCCAATACCACCCAGTCCTGCCCTCAAGAAAGAAAATGAGGTTCATCTCTTGCAAATAGCGCCAAACTAATAATACTATTGAAAATGACATTAAAATTTTATATATAATTCTGTTGTTTAACATAACTTTGATACTTACAACTGGTAATAAATCTAGATCTGTTGGGTTGGGTCCATGATTTTATAATAACAACAACAAAAACTATACAGCATCTCACCCTGAGTATGTCCTGTTCATCTCTGTTGTCATGTAGAAATTTTACACTCCACATCATTGCTGCTGCTGTAGTAGTCTGTCCAGCAATTATCAATGTCAAAAGATTATCCATAATCTCTGAGTCATCAAGCTTTTCACTGGCTGGAAATGAGTTTCTCTGCAACATGGACTGCAGAAAATCCTCTGGAGACTCTTCTCCCCTCCTACGTCTAGCAATAATTTCTTTGAAGGTTTCCATGAGCCTTTTACGAGCCTGTTTTAGCTATCGTCTTTAGTTCAACCTTAATGAAACTTCAGGGAAGAAAAAGGAAATAACTCCATGTAGGACATTCTAATTAAATCAATCACTCAAATTAAATCCTAGTAGGACATTCTAATTTACATACAATAAAGGACTAGTAAATCCCATATTTGGGTAAATATCACTAACCGTGATGCCTTTATAATATCTGGTGCCAGGAATCATGACAGGGAAGGACAACATGGCATTAGAGACAGCAGTGCAGTCTTTCTCAATCTGTCGGAGTAATGAATCCTCCGTGATGCTCATAAGCATATCACACATTGCATCAAATGTCATCTTTATATGTCAAACATTTCATAGGAGTTAGTAGGAGTCACATCATATCTCAGTATACTTCAACTCAGAAATTGGTAATTTAAATTACCATCATACAGAAGTCCAATGCCTTGAAACTTTTCCCACTTTCTTCTATCTTTTGCAGCCTTCCACACAACATTTTATCAAATTTTGTGATAAATGCAGATAAGGAAATCATTGAGAATGGTTCAGATAGAAGACGCCTTATTCTTTTGTGGCTCTCAACAGGTACACATAATAAGCTTTTCTTTCCCACGGCATCTGCCATTGATTTTACGTAACCCTTGTTGAAAAGATCAAAGTCATTAGAAAAAATCGTCCTCGCACCTTCAGGATTAGGAATAAATATGTGGACCTTGCCGAAGAGCCTTGTCTTGAACCATCTCCCATGCCTACTTACATCAAATCAACAAATTACCCCTGTTCCATTGGCTCATGTTTCCAGTTTATTATTAGAATTCTGACAAAACTTTATAATAAATACTAGTGTGGTATAAAAGATAATTAAGTCTAATATTCAGCTTAGTATTATACATGTCTAATTAAAACTACAGATAATAATCAAGGTTATTGTATTGCATATTTAAACCAAATCAAAATTCACCTGTTGGTGAATATTTTCTAATTGACTCCATTCTATGCCAGTATAAAAATTCACCGGTTATGATCACTCTTACTTTTCCTACTTGAGGTGATGAAAACAAAGTTTAGCTAGCCTTTGATGATAAAACAATGAATATCAGTCACTGTATGCTTGAGAGGATTCTTGAATTTGTACATATATCAAGATGGAATGGAAGTAAGTCACTTACCATAATCGCCTTAGTCTGACAAAATCATAACATCCTCTTGTACTATTAGTGGCTGAAAGAAAAGAAAAAGTTTCCCCAATAAGAGGTAATCCTAGCCGACCAGGGATATTTTCTCTCTTGCTTGTAGTTTTTTTCCAAGCTCTTGAAGCCAAATATGTTAGTCCTATAGAGAAAAATAAGACCATGGTTATGTCATAATAATTATGCACTACAAATACTAGTTCTTCCCTCCATAGACTCAACATCTCTTGTTTTATTGTTGCCCTTTCTCTAAACAATGGTGATGAATAAAAGCCAAGAACTAAAGTCTTGAATATAGTTCAGTTGGATTACACTTATAATAATGCTATTTAAATTGGTACGAAGACAGTGTTGTAGAAGTCGAGATGCTTTGTTTTATAAGATATTAGAACGAGGAGCATCTTTGGAAATATTGCTAGTTTAAAAACTAGAAGATTCCTATTGCTAGAAGACACACATTAATGTAAGAAATTGCCAAGTAATGAAAGCGATTTTTTATTAATCAAAAGAACTTCACGTCAAGGTTGATCATCAAAGCGGGTAAATATTTGGATTCAATAATTCTTCTTAAAAAAATAGTGGACTAAACAAAAACTTGGGTTTTGTGATATAATAACAGACTTGGATGCTGATTGAAATGCCTTCCACTATTATACTGCTGTTTGAAAGCTACGTTACACTACACTAGATGAAATAATACACATTGCGCCTGCTATCACAGGTAAATGGAATTGTGACATGAGTTCGTGCGCTTAAAATGATTAACCAAACTTTTTTCTGTGATATTTAAATGACACACGATTGGTCACGGTGGATTACTATTTTAGCTTAGATTCTGATATAGACAACAATATTGTGATGCGACCCCCCTTCAGCTAGTTTCCCAATTTTCTTCATAACTATTATATTGTATAGTGATTCAAACAAAAAAAGAAATCTGATTTTTTCCCTTAAAGAGAGAATAAATTGAATTGATATATGATGGAATGCCACTTAATTAGTTCTCAAGAATACCAGGTTGGATATTATAGACGAGTGGAAATGACAACTTGAATGGTGAGGAGTCATAACCCATAATTATGCACTTGCTATGTGCTCCAAAGTCCCCATTAAAGCCGAAGAAGGTTAGGCCAATAGGCCATTCACTCCAACATAAAAAACACGCCTTTCCTTTAGATGTAATGAACCTTAATTGACGATTTGCAAACTTAATCTGCGCGATGCAATGGATGTCTGCTTGATGATGTATGAATCTTATATTGTAATGTAAAAAAAAATGAATCATAAGTATTGTTAATACTTTTCACCCACGTACTGTAATTAACATGCCATCTCTACATAGGCTGTAAATAATTTTGAATTATTTGTGAAATTTCGTTTCATCCATTAAAAAAATGATTTGTGAATGAGACATGAATTGCAGGCAAGCTTTGAATATTTCTCATGTCATTTCGTTTTTATTGAACTAAATCATATTTTGGTGGAGTCTGTGTTCAATAATAAAATAACCAGTGGAATCTTCTTAGTTCTTATGTGTGAAAGAATCTACCCATGAACTTATATCTTCTTTTGAAAAAAAAAAACTTATATTATATTCTACATTGAAATTTATATAAACAAAATATTTTATATTTTTTTTTACTTTTAAGAGGTCCTAGGACGGATATGAAATTATCTAAAGCAAAATTTGTTTTCCTTCTATATAAGGTCGCATATTAGAGATGCGATTATGTGTTGGTTTTTTTTAACAAATGAATAAAAGAAATGTTAAATTAATTAACAAAAAAATATATTATATTGATAAAACTAAATAAAATATATTAAATAAAAATATATATCTCAGAGTTATTGCGATCGAGTACATATGTAAAAAAAAAAGAACTTTATACTATTTTAACGAAAGTAAGAGAGAAAATTTTATTTTCATATGATATGATCGTACAAAAAGAATGAGATTTTTGCATATAAATTTAATATAAGACATAATAAAATATTTTTTTTAAAAGAATACATAACAGATAAAAGTTCAATTTAATCACCTGCTTTAATTATCTGTATCATTGTAGATTTGTAGTGTACTCCGAGTTTGTAGGATGGAGGAGTTATCATCAGTTCCACCAACGTTCTACACCTTTATTTTTTTTGACAAAATAAACGTTGTACGCCTTGTCCCATCCACTTTTTATCCAAAAGCGATATTGACAGCGATATTCCCGTCTTTCACTCCTATTATGAGCCGCGCGAGGTTGACGACTCATTACTCATAGGTTTGTATTCAACCAAAAAAATAATTGTTTTTTTGGGTGGGGATATTTATCACTTTATTGCTCAATAATTTTGTAGGTCGACCATGGCTCAACTTTTTTGTTTTTTTTTTTTGTCAAAGAAGATTTTATATATTGGTCGCGGATTGAAAACATTTTTTAAGAGCTGTAGTAACACATTCAATAATGCATGCATTTTTTTACTATATTTTATTTTATTAAGTGAAATTCAAATGAATATTATTAAATTATCTTACTTTTACACTAATTTTATGAAACTTATATACATTTCAACCAATAAAATCAAATGTGTTAAAAAGTGTTTATTAAAAAGTATTTTGATATTATTAGATTGAATGTGTTTCTATTAAGTTTGAATTCAAGATTTTTCAGTTGTCCATATTGAAGATGTGAGTCTAAACACTAAACTATTCAAAAGAAAATTAAAATGTTTGATAACACTGGTTTTTTTTTTTCTTCTGGGATCTGTGATGCTTCAATTGAATTGAATATCAAGAACAACTCTATTAGATACGGGTCTATATAAGTTTGAGGTCAAGGCATGTCTTGTGTAAACAAAAAACGAATGAATTGGCATATATGAGATACTCGACCAAAATATCCGTTGCACAAGACAAAAATAAAATATATTACTTTAAACCAAAAAGAAATTAAACATGAAATGTAAATATAAATTCTATATTTCTGTAAAAAAAAAAAAAAGTATATGTATGTATCATAATGGAAACAAGCAAACGTGTCAACCAGTTGCAAATCAAGAAACAAAACAGTTATGAAACCGCCTATAAAATGCTTAAATGCAATGTTGATGTATCATTCACAAATCACAAGCCATGGTGTTGGCTTCTTCGGTATGTGCTTACAAGATGAGGATGGCAACATTCCTACAAGCCCGAGTATCACATTTCACCCCACGTTTACAAGTACATGAAGTTGAAGCACTGGGACTACGTGCAACTCTTCAGTGATAAAAAATATACTATCCAAATTTATGATTGTTAATGTTTAAAAATATTTTGAAAAAATATTAAACTTGGAAATATCAAAAGAAGCAAGCAAAGATTGCATATAAGAAGAGAATTGAAAACTGATTGAAGGAACAGAGGGAACGCTGAAGTGAGAGCTTGGCAATGAAGAGGTCTCGACTATTTAGTTCTACATAGCCGATTGTCACGGTATAGGCACCTTACTGCTAGAGATATGGTGAAGTTTTTTGAAGCACCCTATAATATTTTGAATTGTTTTATTTGTAGGTTTTCAAATATTGGGAGACAATTTTGGACTTTTTTTTATTTATATCTTTTTTTTTTAACCACAATGCCACACTCCTAAAAAAAATTATAGAAATATTTTACTTTTTTTTGTCTCAGTTCCTAATCGCAATCTGGGTATGCGACGACGTGAAGACAAATTTTTTTATTTTTAATAGATGGTCACATCCCGGAAATACGACCTTGCACTAAAATAGTTTTTTTTTACATTTAATAAATAATTTTGTTTATTATTAATTATGTTTATTATTATTTAATAAATTGTAAATAATTAAAATATTTAAAAATTCAAAATACTATTAATAAAATACATTAATAAATAATAATAATAAATTTAATAATATTATAAATTTTAATAATAATAATAATAAGAAGAAGAAAATTATATTAATACATTAAAATAAAAATACATTAAATCAAAAGATAATGTTTGGACAATGTTTCCTAGTATGACCAGATACCTGACGTAATCCACACTTTCTTGGGACTATATCTGTAGTGTTCATTTATGTTCTAATGTGTTTGGTCTTTGGATGACATTTTTTAACTCTGCGCATTAGTGGATTGTGACACACCTTAACACCTTCATATTGTGGTCAATATCCTTCGTTTGGTATGTGTTGGAACGCTTTGTTGTAAACTTTTAGTACTGTTTCCACCTTGTACACATTAGGTATAAGGCTCCAATTATCATATTTGATGCTAGAACATGTTGATATTACATGTGAGCAAGACATATGTTTAGCTTGATATTTCCCACAGTCGCACCAATTGTTAACAAAGTTTACACTGAAATGACCAATTGGTCGCCCTTCTCTTGGATTCACGTCTCGTGCACCATGAAAGTATGGTTGCTCCGATCAAAACTATCGACTCTATGACTATTGGATTTACGTATTTCCGATTTCATAAAAGTTATGCATGTTTTTGTGTATACCTGACCAGAAGCTAAAATTGATGTGTGTTGTTTTGCCATGGTTGGAAACAGTGTCCTTGTTTTATAATCTGTTGATTTGACCAAAGCAATGATTGGAAGGTTGTGTGGTCCTTTTAATACTGCATTCATGGACTCCACAAGGTTGGTGGTCATCTGACCCCAACGATTACCTCCATCAAATGCTTGAATTCAACCTTTTCGCAGAATGTTGTCTAACCATTTCAAAGCTTTTGGGTTTACGATGCCGATTTTTCTGCGATAGTATCGATATGTAGGCTCATTAATTGAGTAACCTGTATTGAAACAGTAGACAATGCATTATTACACTAATTATAAAACTTAATAATTTAATTTTTCATTAATGATAAGAAGTAAGAATTTAATTATTACCCACATAAATAACTTTTTTCTTCAAAGCATTATCCTTAACTTCCCTTGTAAAATTTTGTGAAATATGTCGGACGCAGAACACATGATTTGACAGAGGATCTTGTCACCCATTATTCGGATTATTATAAGCGCTCTTGGGCGATTTAAATAAAACATCCCAATATAGTTGGGGTTCGGCAGTTTTAGCAACGCTCTATAGAAAATTATGCCTTGCTACGAATCCGATGTAATATCTATGGGAGGATGTGCATTATTGTTGCAAAACTGGGCATGGTATCATTTACTTGTGTTGTTCCAGATGCACCCAGTGCATGGATATTTCCACTTGCACAAAGGTAACTATTGCACATAATTTTTATATATTTTTATTTTTATTTCTTAAAACTTATTACTTACCATATTACTAATTTTATTATATTTTTTATATATTTAACAAATTTAATTCCGCTGGTCTAAATTTTTGTAGTGTTCCTCACAACGATATAGAAGGATACCAGAATACAATCGATCGTATGATGGTTCAGGAAGTAATATATTCATTCACATCTAGTTGCACTTTTATATTTTTTTATACCTCTTAATATTTACTTTAACCTATTTTTTTAACATTCAGTTTCATTGGAGACCGTACATCGGGTTCCAACACAAGGTACCCGAACAAGAGATCAACACTTGGATTGCATGTACCTATCTACATTGTTATCATATCGTCGAAAAACGTCATACAGATAAAGTCGCACTTCAGTTTGGCTTCCATCAACAAATTCTGCAATCTCCGGAGGATATGACGCTCTACCATGAGGTGTGGCATTGATGATAATTGAAGTGTGGTTTGGAAAGAGGAAATTCAACATTGGAAAAAACATCAGAATTATGTATTGCAAGGTCAATTCTTAGAAGGTGTTTTACGCCACATATAAAGAATATATGAATTGGTTCAGACATCACACCAAATTATATATATATCTGTGGAAAGATGCCTGCATGATCCATGTTTGCAACCTTCAACATATCCTGATGTTCACTCAATCCCTCAATCAATCCCACAACAACATACCATACACCAAACATCTTCTTTATCATCACCACAACATCTACATGAAGTTGCAGATATACCAACTCAGTACTACGTTCCTTCAACGCCAACAATACCAACTCCCATTAATCCGACAGGGAGAGAAATTTTCTATAATTTATTTGGTACTCATTGTACAACTCCTGAGTCGGCTTATGCTATTTTTGATTCCATGTATATAGTTGAAACTCAAAATTATACGGAAGCAGGTGGTAGTGGTGTTAATCCACAGACAAATTATAACGATGATCAACAAAAACAACCTCAAGCTGTACAAAGGGCTAGACGAATTCGACGACCGCGTAGATGTGGAACTGGAGACCATTTAGATGAAAATAATTAATTTAAATTTGATTTATTTTTTCTTTTTTTTTATTGTATTTTTCTCTTTTAATTTAATGTATTTTTATTTTATTTTATTAATATAATTTTATTTTTATTATTAAAATTATTATTCTTTTTATTATTATTATTATTTATTAATATATTTTATTAATAGTATTCTGAATTTTTAAATATTTTAATTATTTATAATTTATTAAATAATAATAAACATAATTAATAATAAATGGAATTATTAAATAAATAGCAAAAACAAAAAAAACTATAACAGTACAAGGTCGCATCCTCGGGATGCGACCATCTATTAAGCATAAAAAAAAAAAATAAAAAATCCTCCAAGTCGTCGCATCCCTAAGTTGTGATCAACAATTAGGACAAAAAAGTAGGGCTTTCTATATTTTTTTTCGGAGTGTGCCATTTTGGTCAAATAAAAAAAAAGGGATATAAATAAAAAAGATCCACAATTTTGAAAAAGATAAAATAAAATTATTGTAAAATTATTTTGTATGAAATACATTTTTTTTTAATTCTTTAACATTGGCACATAATTTAGAAAAATATAAAGTGTAATTATTAATAAAATTTAGTGTGTTTCAAAAAAAAAAAATTAAATAGAGTTTGTTATTATTAATTTGAAATTAGATAAGTCTAGAACCACGTGGAACTTTTATATAATAATCTATAAGTGCTTTAATTATAGAAAAAATGTGAGAAATGTCTATAAGTAGATATTAAATAGGAAACTCCTAGAAATGTATCTATAAGTTGTGAGTTTTCTATTAGAAATTTTTTATTTTCTCTAACAAAGTGGTATAAGAGCTTGGTTAAGATAGTTGTGCAAATAATGTTGAAAGATGGCAACTCATGCCTATACTAATTTCCACTTTCCTCTTCTTACAAAAGAGAATTATGAAAAATGGTGTTTTCGCGTGAAAGTTTTGTTTGTCTCTCAATTAGTATGGTAGATTGTGGAAAAAGGTTATGAGAAGCCACAAGATGAAGAAAGCTTGTCTCAAAATGAGAAGGAAGCATTGTTAAAGACGAAGTTAAAGATCAACTTGTTCTCACCTTCATCTATCAATATTTAGGTGACTCTATGTTTGACAAGTTGTCGGTGCTACTACCTCAAAGGAAGCTTGAGAGATTTTCGAGAAATCACTTCAAGGCATTGACAAAGTGAAGAAGATAAAGCTTCAATATCAAAAGGGAGGTTTTGAAGATTTGAAGATGAAGAATCTGAATCAATTTTAGATTACTGTTCAAGGGTGAAGACAATTGTTAATCAAATAAAGATATATGGAGACAAGATAGAAGATGTCTGTGTAGTAGAGAAGATTCTTCGTTCCTTGACTCATAAGTTTGATTATGTCATGTGTGTTATTGAGGAATCAAAAGATCACAACTCAATGTCCATTGAAGAATTAGAGGGTTCTTTACAAGCTCAAGAAGAAAGAATGAAGAAAAGGCAAGATGAGCCATTAGAGCAAGTTCTTAAGACCGAAGCTTCATTGAAGGATGTTGGAGGAAGAGGAAGAAATTGTGGCTTTAATCAAATTAAAATGATGTATGACTAATCTAAAGTTGAATCTTATCATTATCATAAATTTGACCATTTCTCTTGGGGATGTCGTAGCTCTCCTAATCAAGAAGAAGCAACTAATTTTGTTCATGAAGATAAAAAGTGAACTTTGTTGATAACTCTCAAGGAAGAAGATAAGAATATTAATAGCTCGTGGTATTTGGACAATGGTGTAAGTAATCATATATATGTGTGGATGTCAGGAGAATTATATCGAGCTTAATGAGAAGGTGAATAAAAATGTATCAATTAAAGACTCACTAAATGTGCAAATTAAAGGGAACGAAGAAGACCAAAAGATTACGACACCCATCAAAATGCAACTCCACCATCTCCTTCATCTATTTTTCAAAAAGAAAGTTCAAGCGAAAGACCAGGGAAGAAGAGAGACATGAATGGCATGAAGAGTTATATTGTTTTTCGATAGATAGTGAACCATCAAGTTTTGATGAAGCTATAAAAGGAAAAAGACAACAAGCCATGAATTAAGAGATAAAATCAATTGTGAAAAATAACACTTGGGAATTAGTAATTCTTCCAAAAGGTCATGAAGCAATTGGAGTCAAATGGGTGTACAAGGCTAAAAAGAATGTTAATGAAGATATTGAAAAATACAAAGCAAGACTCATTACCAAATGCTACAAACAAAAACATGGAGTTGACTATGAAGAATTTTTTGTACTAGTTGCTCGCATGGACACTATTCATTTGGTAATCTCTGTAGCATCTCAAAATAAGTGAAACTTTATCAACTTAATGTAAAATCGGTATTTCTAAATGGTTATCTTGAAGAAGAGGTTTATGTTGAGCAACCAATGAGGTACGTGATTAAAGTACAAGAAACTAAAGTTTTGAGATTGGGGAGAGCATTGTATGGATTAAAGTAAGCACCAAGAGCATGAAATAGTCGCATCGACAAATACTTCCAAGATAATGGATTTGCTTGTTGTCTTAATAAATATATTCTTTATGTCAAAGTTTGTGATAATGGAGATATTTTGATTGTTTGTCTCTATGTGGATGGTTTTATATTCACTGGAAACAATCTAAGTTTATTTGAGGAGTTTAAAAAAGTCATGGCGCTTGAGTTCGAGATGACTGATATTAGGCCCATGTCATACTACTTAGGCCTAGAAGTAAAGAAATTGGAAGAAGGTATATTTATTTCTCAAGAAAACTTTGCAAATGAAGTTTTGAAAAAATTTAAAATATTTGATTGCAATCCAGTGAGCACACCAATGGAAAGCAAATTGAAGTTGTCAAAGTTTGAAGATGGACAAAAGGACGACCCTTCTTTTTTCAAAAGTCTCGTTGGAAGTCTAAGATACTTAACATGTACAATGTCTGATTTATATATGCGGTTGTTGTAGTGATTCGTCTCATGGAAGCTGCTCCTACTACTACACACATGAAAGTCACTAAGAGGATACTCCGCTACCTTAAAGGTACGCTTGATTATGGACTATTTTACTTTTCTTCTAATAATTTTAAACTATTTGGATTCTGTGATAACGACTTTGCGGGAGATATTGATGATAGAAAGAGTACTAGTCGCTTCATATTTTTCATGGGGGACTGTGCTTTTACGTGGAGCTCAAAGAAACAACTTATTTGTCACACTTTCAACATATGAGTTAGAGTATGTAGCAGCAATATCTTACACTTGTCATGCCATTTGGATAAGGAGATTATTGAAGGAACTTCATATGCCACAAAAGGAAACTACTGATATTTGTATAGACAATAAGTCTACATAAGCACTTGCAAATAATCTAGTGTTTCATGATTGCAGCAAGCACATAGGCACAAGGTACCATTTTAATAGAGAATGCATTGCCAAGAAAGAAGTTGAACTTAAATATATGAAAGCTCAAGATCAAGTTGCATATAATTTAATAAAGCCGTTAAAATTTGAAGACTTTCAAAGGCTAAGAGCAAGACATGGAATAAAGAAGAAAATTTCAAATTAAGGGGGAGCAATGTTATTACTAATTTTAAATTAGATAAGTCTAGAATCATGTAGGATTTCTATTTAAGAATCTAGAGGTGCTTTAATTATAGAAAAATGTGAAAAATATCTAGAAGTGAGTATTAATTTAGAAACTCCTAGAAATGTGTCTAGAGTTTTTTTATTTGTACTTATAAATATCTCATTGTACTTGACATTAAGCATCAAGCAAATTATGAGTTTTCTATTAGAAATATTTTTATTTCTCTAACATAATTAAATATATTTTTTTGTCCTATAAATATACTCTAATTTTTGTTTTTAGTCCATACTCAAATTTCCTTCAAACTTTGGTGTCTCGTATATTTTTTTGTTATCAATTTTAGTCCTCACTTTTTAAATAGAAGTCTACATAGGAAGTGTCATGTGATTTTGGTTTTAACTGTCTAGTTCTCAAGCAAACAAGGTTCTAGAAATTCATTAATGCCGGACTACGAATTGTTCCAAATAAAATTCAAATTCAGGTTATTCCGAACGAACTTTCGTTAACTGAAATTTATTAACTGCTTGAGTCTAGATTAATTATTTTATTTCATCACATGTCATCGTTAATACTTCAATATATCATAAAAGTAATAATTTTATCCATTTTCTTTAATTAATAAATAATATTTTTTTTAAATTTATCTATATCACATATTAAATGACTAAATTAAAAATTAAATGGTTAAGATGTTGATTAATGATTTAAGGTCTTGACAATGTCTTGTCATAAAAAAAAATCACTTTATGCGGAATATATCTACAACAATAGTTTGAAAAAGTAATTTATATACAATAAGAGAAATTAGTAATGATAATGTAGGAGATAGAATAGTTAAAATTTTCAAGAGACTATATATAAAAGAAATCAAATTATCAAAGATTTTGAAACTTTAGTATCAATTTTGAAATTTTGTAATTTTTACAACGAAATGTAATTTACTTTGGAGGTATTAATTTGATTTGCTATTCATTTTGGTATTAATTTGATTTTGTTAAAAAATATGTTCAGACACAAAACTTCTCTCACAAGTTTTGCTACTAATTTAATTGATATTAATTAATTTTAGAATTTATATATTACAAATTACACGTTGTATTTTGCACTTAAGGTATTAATTTGATTTATTAATAATTTGATTTGATATAGAATCATAAATATACTCCAACCAAACAAAATGGGTAAGTTTACACTGTCAACATCAATTAAATAAAGTTTAATGAAAAGGGATGTTTTCTAACAATAATAAATATGTCATGATTTTCGAATTTTGTAAAAGGTGCATTTAAAGAATTATTCTGGTGCAAGGATAATTAAAGAGTCGTCACGATATATATAGATTAACATCTTTTAATTGAAACAATAATTAATAAACAATATTTTAATTAAAGTTAGATCAAATTGTGGCCATGTTTCCTAAATAGCATTTTAATTATGATAGTTTAAAAAAGTTTCTTTAATATATTTCGAATTAGTTATAAAAAATCGTATTTATTTAATTTTGTAATTTGTAATTCAATTATAGAAACATTACTAAAAATACAAATTAAGTATTAGACATTGCATCTCCTTTCATTTTCCAAAATTTCATGTTGTCATATTGATTTTTGATTTATTATAAATTGTTAATACTATATGTATGCATTAATGTGAATTGATATACGCTAGATTTGTAATAGGTCAAGTCAGACTTTGAAAGTTATGAGATTGACTTACAAATTAATTTTATGTCTAAGTTTAAGCTACAACATATTGTAGATTTTTTTCCGATCTTGTCTAACATTTTGGAAATGTTTGATTTGAAAATTTATCTAAAAGTTTATTTCATGTTAAAGCATTTAAATAATATATTTTACATTTTTTAAAATAGATTAAACTAAACAATTATATATAAGAAAAACTAATAAAATAATAAACATAAAAAAACTAATAAAATTATACTTTTTTTATTAAAAAAATACTAAGATATTAACAAATAACAATAATATATATATATATATATATATATATATATATATATATATATGTGTGTGTGTATAAACTTACCAAAATTCATTTTGTTGGGTTTGAAAAGTGTTTGTTTCAAAATTTTAAAAAATCTTTAAAAAAATCATTTTGTATAAGCTTATGTATTGTTCCAATACTTTGTGACTATGGATAATAGAACATAATCAAACTATGAACTTATGAGTTAGAAATTTGATAAATGGTAGGTTATTTTATGAACTGATATTATGTGATTTAAATATTTGCTAACTTAAATATCAATTAGAACATCAACTTAAAAATGATTTCCACAGAACTTAGAAGTGCATTTTGTCCAAGACCTTGATAAACCGATCCTTATTGGATACAATCCAACTCTTATATGAATTTCATTTCAGAAAATGTGAAGATAAATTCACAAATCAATTCGATGATCATTGGACATAGATCCTGTTGATTTTATATCTCTGTTAAGATCCAAACAGCTAACCATATAATATTTTATTATGGGGAGTTTGATTTTGCGTCTTTGGGATCCTTCTCGATTTCATCCCATTCCCAGTTCACAATCATCGCCAACTATAAATAGTATTCAAAAACCACACTCTAAAACCTCACCAAAACCCCAAAAATATCCAAAATCAAAATTACTAAACAAAAATGTCCTTCTTCTCTTCTTTCTTCTCCTCCTCATCGGAGACCAACCTAACAACCGCAAAACACATCCTCTCAACTGCCGCCACCGTAACCGCCACCGCATTGTTAATCCGTTCAGTCGCCAAGGAATTACTCCCAATCGACCTCCGCGACTACATACTCACCAAAAGCAACACCATTTTCTCTCGTTTCTCCACAAACATAACAATGGTAGTCGAAGAATTCGAAGGCCTCGACGCCAATCAAATCTACCAAGCCGTGGAATTCTATCTCGGCACAATCATCTCATCTTCAACACAAAGACTCCTTGTATCCAAATCCGATAACCTAAAAACCTTCAACCTCACAGTGAAACATAACCAATTGGTTACCGATTACTTCCGCGGCGTTAAATTCCAATGGCTCCTCCGAAACCCTAACGATCTAACCGCCACGTTAAATTCAGAGATGCGTTCATTTGAATTAACATTCAAAAGAAAACACAAAGAAATGGTTCTCGACACCTACATTCCGTTTATTCTCCAAGAAGCGAAATCGAAGAAACAAGAAAGGCAAGATTTGAAGATTTACACCATTGATACGCAGAATATGTTCGGGAGTTTCGGCCTCGCTTGGGTGGGGACCACACTTGATAACTCTTCGACTTTTGACACGATGGCACTTGAGCGTGATTTAGGGGAGTTTGTTATGGAAGATTTGATAAAGTTTGTTATGAGGAAAGGGTATTATAGGAGTGTTGGAAAACCTTGGAAGAGAGGTTACTTGCTGTATGGTCCACCTGGAACTGGGAAAAGTAGTTTGATTGCTGCTATGGCTAATTATTTGCATTTTGATATTTATGATTTGGAGCTTAGTGAGGTGAGTAGTAATGCTGACTTGAGAAGGTTGTTGATTGCTATGCGGAATAGGTCTATTGTTGCCATTGAGGATATTGATTGTAGCGTTGATCAGGATCGACAAGGAAGAACTTCCACTAGAATTAACCACAAACAGGTTTCTTTTCTTGCTTTTTTTTTATTTTATTTTATTTTATTATATATGCTTTTTAATCGTTCCTCGCTAATATTATTGTTCAAAGGTCTATACTTAGAGTGATTGGGTAAGAGAGTCTTATGAAAGTCATTTATTTTTTCTTGTGGGGGACTGTGGGGGGTTTTTTATTTTAATAATTCAATTTAAAAAAATATTAAATTTTAAAATTATATGTAAAACTATCTATTTTATTGATTTAGTTAAAAGTCATCTTTTGTGAAAATGATTTTCTTAAGAAAGTTCAAATTTGTAAAGACAATATCCTTTAAAGATTGTTTTGTTTTTCTTTTTTAATTCTTTAGAAATCATCGTTCCAATAGGTGACTTTGACGTAACTTTGAAAAATTGTTATTTTAAAAGGTGATTTGAGGCAATTAGAGAAGAATTTTTTATTTAAAGAAATCGTCATTATAAACTTGAATTTTGTTAAGAAACTCGTATTTACAAATGACAAAATTAAATTTAAAAAAATTATAATTTAATATATAATTTTCAGACGAGAGTATATTGATAAATTTAAAAAAAAAACGGATTGTGCCCCTCATTGTTGAATATTTGCCTCCAAACAGTACTTACAACTCATTTATTTATAAATCAAATCTCTCTTATTTTATGCCTAAAAAACTATTATTAAAATGCTCTCTCCAATAATTATATATTACTATATTTTTAAACTATTCTTTTATTTTAATAAAAAATTATTAACTAAGTATTCATTCAAATAAAACATTGTAATTTTTCATGACCCTAATAGAAGTGTCTATTTAACAAAGTGTCTATTTAACATTACTTAAGGTTGAATAACAACAAACAAAATAAGAGTCATGATTATCCTCTACTAGTGTGCAACAATTTGTTCTCCACAATAAAAATTATAAAATTTTATATAATTATTAAAAAATTAGTTTTTTATATAAAATTTAAAATAAAATAGTTTAAATTAATGATAAAGTTGAACGAAATTCTTTTATACCAATATGTGGTATCCTTTATAAATAATTATAAATATTTTTTAAATATTAATTAGTTAATTGAAAAAATACAACTAAAATAATTAAAATATTGTAAGTGGATTAAAAAATCGCACAAAAACTTAAAAAGGATCGGTTAGTTTTACTAAATATAATTTAGTGTTATTCTAAATGATGTTGTCATAAAAAAAAATTATTTGAATGAGTAGTATTATTTGTTAGTAACAATTTAGAATTTATTTAATCGACAGGTTACACTATCAGGGCTACTAAATTTTATTGACGGGCTATGGTCAAATTGGGGAGATGAGAGGATTATAGTGTTTACGACAAATCACAAGGAGAAGCTTGATCCAGCTTTGTTGCGACCTGGTCGCATCGATGTTCATATCCTCATGTCTTATTGCTCTCCCTATGTTTTTAGGCAGCTTGCTTTACGTTACCTTGGAATTACAGAACACTTTTATTTCCGAGAGATTGAGCGAACACTTCATAATACCAATGTGACTCCAGCTGAAGTGGCGGAATACCTTCTCAAGGGCTCCGACGTTGACATTACTCTTAAAGAATTGGCAGATTTTGTTAGAGTCAAGGGTGTAATTCAGCAACTCGAATATCTAGCATCGTGAGAAGAAGAAAATGATAGTGAAGTTGAAGAAGAAAATGTTCACAAACAATTCATGACTGAATTAAGAAATAACTAGTATAATGCATTTTTTCTGTTTTATCGTTTTTCCAGCGTAAAGAGAATGTACATACTGTAATCATGACAAGAAGATTGTTGAGAGTTCTTATCTACACGTTATTGAGTAGAGCACTAATCACTTGTAATTAAGTCTTTCTACATATAAATTGAAATGAACGCATCTAATTCATAACTTCTATTTCTAACCAAGCTAATTAAAATCACACCTAAAAAAACTTTTTTGGTCAAATAAAGTATTTTGGTTAAAAGAACTTCTTTCTTTTCTCTCTCAAATAAAGTATTTTCAAAAATTCTTTTTAACGTTTAAGAAAATAAAAAATCTAAATTGTTTGATAAACTATTTTATAATTGTAGTTTTGTAAACTAATTTTTATTTTTCAATTTTGAAAACTAAATAAGTAAGAAAAACTTAAACTAATTTTGGTTTTCAATTTTCTGTTTTTAAAAAAGAAAAAAAAAAGACGCACCACTTGCTATTTTTTTTAATGGTATTTGGTGTAATTTTGATGGGTGTGTTTTATTTTTATTTCAAGTTGGCACAAACAAAATAATCCAATAGCTTTATTGTTCTAAAATAAATTAATTATAGTTTTAGTTTATTTATTTTCATCAATTTATGAAATTGATCTTTTATTTTAAAATTCAATAATTTAGATTCTTCTATATGATATTTTAACTAAAAAATTACAGTGTAACATGTTTTTCATTGACGTGATATATGATATGATGATGTTGAATGATTGACATCCATCAAATTGTAATAAAACCCTATAAAAACTTCAGTTTCAAATTTTAAAATTATTTATTTTTGAAATTTGAATTAAAAAATATGAATAGTTAATGTTTCTATATCACATGACATGTCATTTATAATATGTCACATCATATTTTTTAGTTTAAAAATCTAACAAATATCAAAATTATCGAATTTTAAAATAAGAGAATCAATTCCATAAATTAATAAAAATAGAGGGATCAAAACAATAATTAAGAGAGAAAAAAAAGAGCATCACTATTCAATATTATTGTCATGGTTGATTTTTTTGTTTCTTAAAATTGTCGAGATTGGTTATTAATTGCAATGATAAATAAAGATGTATGTCCAAGAGAGGTTGAGTCAAGTGGAATGAGCTAAATTAAAATAACCTAGTAAATTCGGATTTAAATCTCTATTGAAGGAGATATCCATATCTCGATACGGATCCATAAATTATAAGTAGTGTAAGTATCATATATCTTTTAACTATTGTCGCATGTAATTTTTTGGTCTATGAACTTATCAAAATTAGGAACACAAATGTCTTTTTTTGTTGGTAATTTTATAAACCACAATTATTAACAAAATTTAAAGAATAAATTGATTAGCAAAAGATACATTTAAAGACAAAATAACTAATAAAAGATATATTTAGGTTTATTTTTATAATTTTAATAAATTTAACACTATTATAACAACACTCACATTTATATTACGATAATTAAAATATAGTGGAAGCACAATCTATGATATATATTTTTCTCTTTATCATATAATTTATTTTTTAGTGTATTACAAACTTAAAATATTAATTTTCAAAATTAAGTATGGACGAGTGCCCACACTTCTATCTAGATTTGTTTGTGTTCATATTTAGTATTTCACGCAATTTGAATACGATTAATCTTAGGGAAAGGAATATGGAAAACCAAAAAAATAATACTTCAATCATATAAAAATAATAGATTTTGCAATTTTGATCATTTTATTTTCATTAAATTTGTAAAATTAATCATCTTATTTTAAAATCAAATAGTTTTTATCTTTCTCTCAAATTGTTTAATTAAAAAATTCTGATGTGATATATGATATGACGATTTTGAATGATTAATACATATGAAATTGCAATAAAAACCTCTAAAAACTACAATTTTAATTTATAAAATTATTGATTTTTTATAATTTAATGAATAACATATAAATAATTATTGCGTCTATATAGTTCCACGTCACGAGATTGTATGTCACGTTATTTAAAATATGTTAAATCACTATTTTTTTAGTTAAAAAATCTGAATAACGGATCGATAATATCATATTCTAAAATAGGTGAATCAAATTAATGAATAGGTGAAAATGAAATAGTAAAAGTTTTTACCATTTGTACCCAAAAAATGTGTATCATTGAGATTATTGTTTGTAAAATTTAAATTATAATCAATAAAATTTAAACATTAAATCATCCTAATTTAATTAATGGCAATATAAAGACTAACATGAAAACACAACATGCATGTGGTTTTCCACGCAAATATGTCCTAATTTTTATGAAAAAAATATACTTTGACATGTATGGCGAATTTTTTTCAGAAATTCTTACTTAGGATGAGGTTCAGAGCATCCATACTCGCTTGCATCCGTCCCACAATACGCATGTTTTTTAATAAAAAAAACTCTAAAGTAGGGAATGTCAAAATCATTTTTTTTACATTATAATAAACGAATCATAGTATATCCTTAGTTTGTGATTACAAGAAGCTATTTGTGATTTTTTTGTCGTTCTGAACAAAACTGGATATCTCATATTTACAATACTCACAAATCCAATACACTCTTCACTTGTGCTAGATTTGATGGTTATTTATGAATTTATAAAAAACTAGCAAAATACTCGTGCATTCTCATGGGTTGCACATGTAGTGGTCATTTTGTAGTACGACATTTGTTATGTATATTGTTTTGTGTATGATAGTTCAATCTTTTCATTGATAATTGATCATATGTGTGGTAGTTATATTAAAATTTTTATAAATTACTATTTGACTTGTATATGATAGTTCAATCTTATCAGTCATAATTTGTCTCATGTATGATAATTATTTCGAAATTTTTGTCACTCATAACTTATCATTGTATGATAGTTCAATTGCATCAATTAGAATTTTTTCTACGCATGATAGTTCATTCTCACCGGTGTCAACTTATCTTGTATTGTATAATTTTTTTTTGAAGTTTTTATTGTTGAAAACGAGTCTCATCTACGATAATTCAAATCAAAAGAGTCAACTTGCATTGAATAAAAAAAAATGAAAACGTGTCTAATGTCAGATAGTTATTTAAAAATTTGTCTTATGAATGAAAATTAAATCATGTCACTTAAAACTTATCTTTATAAGATAATTATTTTGAATTTTTTATCGATGATAACGTATTATGTGTATGATAATTCAATTTTATCTGTGACAATTTATTTTATAGATAATAAATCAAAACTTTTACCGTGTATGATAGTTCAATCAAAAGTTAATGATAAATCTTATCACTTACCACTTGTCTCGTGTAAGATTATTATTTTAAATTTTTATCGATGATAATTTGTCCCATGTATGATATTTCAATTTAATTAGTAACAACTTATTGTAGATGATAAATTAAAAGTTGTCATTTGTATGATAATTATTTTTAAAATTTTTATCAATGCAAATTTATCTTATGTATGAAAGTTAAATCATATCACTTACAACTTGTCTAATGTAAGATAGTTATTTTGAATTTTTTCATCAATCACAACTTATTTCGTGTATGATAGTTCAATTTTATCAGCGACAATTTATTTTCTAGATGACAAATCAAAACATTTACCATGTATGATTGTTCAATAAAAAATTATCATGTGAATGATAAATCTCATCACTTACAACTTGTCTCGTGTAAGATGATTATTTTGAATTTTTTACCGATAAAAAACTTTCTTGTGTATGATAGTACAATTTTATCAGTAACATTTTTATTTAGTTTAAATATATTTTTAGTCCTTGTAAATACAATAATTTTTAGTTTTAGTCCAAATAAAATTTTTTATTTGAATTTAATTTATGTAATATCTGAAAAATTTATTTTTGGTCCTTAACGTCAAATGGACGTTACATAAAAAACGTTAATTGACAAAGGAAAAAGTGGACCAAATATTTAAATATGTTTTTGGTCCCCATAAATATAACAATTTTCAGTTTTAGTCTATGAAAAATATTTTTTTGAATTTCGTCCCTACAATATCCAAAAAAATTATTTTTTGTACTTAACGTCAAATGGACGTTACAAAAAACGTGAACCGACAAATAGAAGAAAACATGGACCAATCATAGCACTCTAATAGAAATATTAATTTAAATATTAGAATAATTTGTATACTTACTTTTATTTGTTATTTAAATATTGTTTCAGTTAAATTTGTTTAGAATAATTATTTAAATTTGTATTTCTACTGGAGTTTGTATACTTATTTTATTAGAAATAAGTATACAAATTATTTTTATTTGCTATTTAAATATTATTTTGGTTAAATTTATGTAGAATAATTATTTAATTTTGTATTCCCATTGAAGTTTGTGTACTTATTTTATTAGAAATAAGTATACAATTTTTTTGTTATTTAAATATTGTTTCGGTTAAATTTATTTAGAATAATTATTTAAATTTGTATTACATGTTTTTCTCTATTTGTCAGCTCACCTTTTTATAACATTCATTTGACGACCAAAATAATATTTTTGGATATTGCTAGGATAAAATTCAAACAAATATTTTTTAGAGAATAAAACTAAAACTGTTATATTACAAGGACCAAAAATATATTTTTGTAAAGTTCACATGATGTTAATGACCAAAAATAATTAATTTTTTTTTTATATTATAGGGATGAAATCCAAACAAATATTTTTATAGAGGTTAAAACTAAAAACTATTATATTTACAAGGATAAAAAACATATTTAAATCTTTTTATTTTGTAGATGATACGTCAACAGTTTTCTTGTATATAGTTATTTTAAATTTGTATCAATGAATGTTTGTCTCGTGTATGATAGTTAAATCATACTGCTTACAATTTATCTCAAGTAAATTAATTATTTTGAATTTTCTATTGATAAGAACTTATGTCGTGTAAGATAATTCAATTTTATCGGTAACAATTTATTTTATAGATGATAAATAAAAAATTGTCTTGTATCACTGAATGATAAATCTAATCATTTACAATTTATCTCGTGTAAGATAATTATTTTAAATTTTTTATCTTTACAAATTTGTGTCGTATATAATAATCCACTTTTGTTATTGATAACTCACTGTTTAGATCAACAATTCCCCAATTAATTAATTAAAATAAATTATAAATATACATTTTTTTTAAACATAATCATTTTATTTAAAGAAACCTATCTTAAAAAATTGGATTGAGTCATTAATGAAGAGTAAATCTCATCGGATACAATCAACCTTTTATTCCTGTTTTTTCTCTTCTAGGTGCACTCATCACTACTTACCATACACATCTTTTATTTTATTATTATTATTATTATTATTATTATTATTATTATTATTATTATTATTATTATTATTATCTCTCTTTAATTATTATTATTTATTTAATTCCCTTCAATCTGTCTCCACCATAACAACAACCTTCTTTCTCTTTTTTTATTTCTTTCTAAACCGATCACTACCTTCCACTTCTCGGTGGCTCATGGCTCAACTTCAGCCACCGTTTCCATTCCACCACCACTATTGTGTTCTTTTCCTTCTCCTCTTTGAAATTCCTATCTTTATTATTTAAACATGTGAAGTTGATTTTGTTGACAGCTGCCTTTGAAGCTTGTTTTTGGACAGCTTAAATCCAACCACAAAAATTAGTACGATGTTTTTGCTACATGTTACTGAAATCTCTCTATCCATCAACTTTGTTTTAATTTATGAGCATTTTCGCGCAACCACTGCACCGAAAATCACTCACATTCTGTCGAAGTTTGAATCTATTATTTATCTCAATAAATTTTCTTTTTTTATTTCTCTTTTAATCTTTATTTCTCCTACAAAATTTAGTTTATGGTTAAAAGTTTAATATATTCAATTTTTATTTTGAAAGCATAAATTTTATCTTCATCTTTTATATCTTAACAAAGAAAAGAGATAATTCTTTTAAAATCCTAATCCATATTTTTTCTCAAAAATTGGAAACTTAATGATTTGTGTCTTTGGATTAAATTATTTGTGGTTGTCTTAATGATTTATTGGATATCAAATATAATTTATAATAATAATAATTTAAGAATAATAATATTTTAAGAAAAATTGATACTGACAAAAATACTAAACTCTCTTTGTCAAAAAAATTGTCACATCAGTATTGTCAGTATTTTCAGAAATAATTTAATAATTTGCTTAAAGTTCAATCATTAGGACAATTTAGTATTTTTAACGAGATGTAACTTTTCTTAAATTATAAATCATTGTAGAGATAAACCCAAATGAAACTGTAAAAGGCCCAGGCCCAATCCATTTCCACCCTCGTATCTCCCTCCCTCTTTCTCGATCGTTCTGCAACTTCAAATTCCATCATCAACAACAACAAAAGAAGCTTCACAAATCATCTTCTTCATCCAGATCTCAACGGTGCGATCAATATCATATTTTTCGTCTTAATTATTTGAAAAGTACTGATTTTAATTTTTTCTTTTTATTTTCCGTAGACAAAAATGGATCCAGACACTGTAAAGTCCACTCTCACCAATCTAGCGTTTGGAAACGTAATAGCAGCAGCTGCACGTGATTATAAGAAGGTTTTTTTTTTAATTCTTCCTTCAAATATTTCGTAACAGAATACCCTCCCTCATAATTAGGTGAAAATTTTCTCGTTTCTTATTTTATATGCAGAATTATTATTCTTACGTGATTTGTTAGTAATATTTTATCTATATTCATATCCTAAATTTTATTATATATTCAATTTATGAAATTGTATATCATGTTGTTACTAGTGCTACTGTGGAATGGAACTGTCTGTTAATTTGTACATTGCTTCAGTTTTCTTTTTCCTCTATGAGTTTGTTCCTTTAATTATCTCTTTCTTAATTTCTTAATTATTTTTTTCTTTTCTTAGCATATCATTCATTATATATAGTAAGTTTACCGCAGACGGTGAGTAGCTGAAGACTAAAAGCCTTGTTTATTTTGCGAAAACATTTACAGTTTTCATTTCTTAAAGTGAACAATTGTCTAAATTTTTAAGAGATTTTTGAAGTGAATAATTGTCTAAATTTCTAGAAACAATGAAAATGCCATAAAATTGTTTTCATTGTTTCCAGAAATGTATCTTCATTAACTAGCATTTCATCTTCTTTCGGTGACAATAGTTCACTTAAAGAGTCTTTCATCAAAGTAAAATTAACACACATTTTAGAAAATAAGAACACAATGTTTTCACCAAGTAAATTGGGCTTAAATGTTTCCATGATAGTTTTTTTGGTGTACAATTTTGAAGATATTTCTATGTATTTATTGGAAGTTTAGTTACTGTGTACTTAAATGCCAACATCATAATATGATTATTATTTTTTTTCTTTCTGAAGTTATTGTTATGTAGAATTCTTATGCTGTGCTATATTACTATATATATTGGTGATGTGACACCTATTATATGATTCTTGTAGGAATTGCTTACTCAAGAGAAGGCGGCACAATCAAGTTCAATAAACGAGGAGGTTGACCTTGATGAATTGATGGATGTATGTTTCTTAAACTTGTCAATCTCATCATATTTGTATGTGTGCTAGGATTTAGTACCAGTGCATATGTGTGGGTTATATATAAGATTGTTGATAAAAAAGAATATGCAAATTTTATAATTTAATCATTTACAATGTCTTTTATTCATGGTGTAATGTATATGTGCATAAAGAAATAAAGAAACACCTAAATACAGACTATGCATGGATCCTCATGTAAATTTGTTTGAAACCAAAGAAATAAAGAAACGCCTAAACACATCTCAATGATAATCAAATGAACATAAACATCACAAAAAAGGAGCACTAAAATATTACAAAACTAACAAAACAATGTTATTATCCATGAGCACCAACTCCATTGAGAAGGGGATGGTTTGCCTGTCAGCAACTTGCGATAACCGAATGACCCCAAGCATCACAGTTTTGGTGACAAAATCCCAACAACCAATACCCCAATATATAGAACAAAGTGACAGAAAGATAAATGATGATAAAACAAGAATAAAATGTAAAGGATTGGACTATTGACTATAGTCCTGTGCGAGACTTTTGAAGCAAGCTTGACTTTTCTGCAAGAGTCTGTGCATTGCCTTTGTGTAGACAGAGCAGGCCTGAAGAAATGCAACTGTTGCTGCATACTGAAAATTGGAAGGATCCTTAAGTTAGTGTGTATTTTTACATAGATGTAGGTTTTGAATTCACCATTGTCAAAAGTTTTGGGAGCTGTGTGTTCGTAGACAAAGGTGTATTTAGCTTTGATTTATTGTGCATTGTGTGTGGTTTTCAAAAAGATATTTCAATGTTATTGCACAATTGTGATTTAAGGATATAGATATCTCATTATTCTAATTTAAGGTTTATGCACAATTGTGATTTCAGGATCCTGAGCTGGAAAAATTGCATGCGGACAGGATTGCAGCTCTAAAGGTAGTGACCTCCATACTTACTAATACTAGGAAGCATAATGATATTCACTTTTTTGTTTTACCTCTGTTATTTATAGAGTACCTCATTATTCAATTATATTTGTTTGTAATAGAAAGAAGTAGAGAAACGGGAGGCTTGGAAAAAGAAAGGTCATGGGGAATATAGGGAGGTAACTGAAGGGGATTTCTTGGGTGAAGTCACTGGAAGTGAAAAAGTGATATGTCATTTCTATCATAAGGAGTTCTATCGATGCAAGTATGTCTTTTACGCAAATTATTGTTCATTGAATCTAACACATGTTTCTATCTCTTGATACATCAAAAGTAACAATTTCATGTGCATGGTGCTTTTGTTGCATCAACAAATGCTTTCAGGATAATGGATAAGCACTTAAAGTCCCTCTCACCGAAACATATTGATTCCAAGTTCATCAGGCTTGATGCAGAGGTCAACATGAACACTTTGTATATAGATTAGATATTTACTGTTTGCTCATAGTTGAGTCAATGTAGCTATAAGATTTGACATTTTATTTTAATACAAATGTTTGCCTCGGTAATTCAATAAAAGTGTTTAACTATTGAAAATGAAATGCAGAATGCACCATTCTTTGTAACGAAATTGGCAATCAAGACTTTGCCTTGTGTCATACTGTTCAGGTGAGGATTAAAATCTTTTACTTCTTGAATTTTTCGGAATTAAGTGCTTTCTCTGTTAGGTCTAAAAATCTTAGGATAAAGTTGATTTATTAGGTAAATGTTTCTTTTTTCAGACAAGGAGTTGCAGTAGATAGGTTGGTAGGGTTTCAAGATCTGGGAGGGAAAGATGATTTTAGTACTAACGCGCTGGAGGCGCTGCTGATAAAGAAGGGTACTATTTCTGTATGTCCTCTATCCTTTTCATTTGTTAGTGGCTGTAATGTTTTTCTAATTGTCATTTGACAGGTATTATTGCCGAGAAAAAAGACGAAGATGATGAAGATAATGTATATGATGAAAGTAAACGTAGAACTGTTAGAACCTCAGTGGCAGCTGATTCTGATTCTGATTAAAATTAATCATCCGGCGGCATCATAAAAAAATAGAGCGGAGTTTATCTTGTTCATATCTTTGTGGATTTCTGGCTTGTATAATTATTGTTACATCTGTGGTTTAATGTATTACTACATTCCTTCATAGACTCTACCAATCTACTACTTCTACATGAACCTTTTATTTAAGCACTAACTCCCACAACAAAGTTGCTAACATTTCTCCTATCTAAGTGTACTAAATGTTTTAAACTTCATTTGTTAGGAAAGAAAATGCCATTTATTTTCTAAAGTAGATCTGTTCAACTATAAGTAGATTTTAGGAGGTCTCCTTTAGTTCAAAATATGGTAAGTTGGTCATTCAACTTTTTAAAATATATCAAAGCTAGTAAGATGGGAAATTGTGAGAGTTTAGTGGAGATGCATCGGTATAAATTAGTTTTAGCCTTGTATATAGTGAAAACTTATTACACTATCATATAAGTTGACTTGGTAATTGCATTTTATAACTAATTGCAAAATACTAAATTTTCATTTTATATTAGTGTCAAATTAGTTTACACTGAATTTATTTAGATTAGTTAGTTTAAAAATTCTCAAGGGGAGTAATGAGCCAATAAGTTAGTTAAGTTCGAGCAATGAGCTCAATTAAGTATTGAAAACTTATAATTGAGTGTGTATTTTAGCCTATTTTCGATTACTAATAAAGATGGAATTATTATTCAAAAAACAACTTGAGTTGTGCTAAATTTGTTAATTAAAAAGTTGACATCATGTTGAAAATTTGAAATGTGTGATATTCTTGTCTAGTTGTCATCTTTTTGTAGAAATAAAATAAAATTTGTTTGGATGAAGTTCACACAATATATTTTCTTTGCTATATATCAATTAATTCCTATGTTCCTTAATATATGTCATTTTAATAAAAATGGTTTGTCTCATTTTAAATATCATTTTGTAATATCAACCAAATATAAGTGAGGATATGTAAATTCCTGGAGTAATTTTGTGAAGAGTTAGTATAGTTACTCTACTAAATAATTCAACATACACGGTTAATTTTATTAATCTAACCGTCAAATCAAAAGTTTTTATTGAGTAAATTAATTTCATAAATTGTAATAAAATTTTAAAACTATTTGATAATTCGTTAAATAATTTCAAATGGACCTATAACTAGCTATTAAAAAATATAAATAAATAACGATAATTAAATTATATAACTACGAATTTTAGATTTATAAAAAAATTTATGTGTTTGATCATTAATATATTATGTCAATAACTAACACTTGAATTAATTAAATTCATCATTTATATTGAATTATTAAACACAATAAATTACATTGGAGTCAACATATCCCATGAATGAAATATTAAAAATGTTCTTTCAATAATATCCATAACTATGTATTACCCTCTTTTCCTAATTCATGTAGTCTCTTTTTTTCGTCATTAAGGAATAATACTTTTGTCAAGTAGATCTTAATTTTTATTAAATTAACAAAATTTTGATATTTACTAATCATGGAGATATAATGATAAAATAAAATTCAATAACTTTATAGTAAAAATTAATATAACAAAAAATATGAGTATTTATATTAATAAATTTAAAATTAATACCCTTCGAAGATTTGAGTTTAACGTAAAGATTTGGGTATTGCAAAAAAGAATACACTCTCAAACTTACCAAATCAAAGTTCAAATATCATATTTAGAATAGATGTCATCATTTAATTAATAACATTATCTCAAATATAATTATTTTTTATAAAAAAATATATATGAGAAACAAAAAATAATACCTACAACTAATACAAAAAAAAATGCACATTATTTTAAGTATTGGTATTTATAGAAATTTCTATGACTGAATAGCTATCCATTTTTTTAATATTAATGAATATATTTTTTAAGAAATAATGTATTATTATATAATTACAAAGAAATATCATGAATGAAACATATTTTGATTTTAAATTATAATAAAAAGGATGAATAATTTATATTGGCGATACGATGTCTCCTGGTTGGCACAAATTACATACTAGTTAAAATTATTTGTCATGTGTGATTCTATTTACGATTCTCTTCTCTCTTTTGTTTGCCTATAAATATTTTGATTTGAATTTAATATAATCACTTTCATTATTGTGACAGATCTATTGATTGATTCAATTAAATTTTTCACAAATCTAAAATAGATAGTGTTGCGAATAATAAAATTAAAAAAATGTTCTATGTTCATGTTGATAAATTATTTATTCATTTAATATTTAAATTAATCTAACTTTGTGTTGATACATTATTATAATAATCTTTCAATAAATTTTTATTTATTTAATTTATAATCTTGTTGATATATTTTATTTTTTTTATGAGGTATTTTTGACAAAAGCTGTATATATTAATCTAAATTATAATATATAAATTATAAGAATATAAACTTAAATATTTTACAGGTGAAGACTCTATTTTACATAAAATTCCTTTCGCGATTCATCGATAAATAATAATATTTTGAGACTTAATCTACATGTTTATATCTAGAATTAATAGAGTTATTAACAATTTATTTATTTTTCAACAGCTATTTATTTTGGAAAATTATATCTGTGCATGGAAGGGGTCACTTGCATTGCATCATATCCAACAAATCACTACAAACACATATACTACCAATTACTATAAATATTGATGTTATACTCAGACTTATATAAAATACTCCCTCCGTGGCACAATATTTGTTGCATTTGGTAATTTCATATAAATTAGAGGAACGATAGCAATATACACATATTTCAGCACCCTATTTTTTATTAGTTAAAATTCATGGATTCCACCAAAATATGTTACTTTCATTTAAATTTGTGGGAATTCATATGAATTGTAATCAATTAAAGAGAGTGTGTGATTATTATTATTCTACAAATTAAGAAAAGATAATAAATGAATTAAAGATAATGATAATTTTACTAATTTATTTTCATCAACTACTTTGCATTCTCATTGCAATAAATGCAAAGAAGAAAATAATAACTTGAGAGTAGTATAAATTATATTAATTAGCATATACAATTAAAAAATAGAATTAAAGTTCCATCGAAAACAAAAAGTGACAATTTGTTTGGTACAAATATTTTCTGCAAACGCGACAAGTATTTTGGGACAAAGGATAAATATTTTTGTCTTCAACCGACTCATTTTTCATATTATAAATATAGTTATTTTCCCCCCTTCAAAAAGCATTTTGGTCGCCATGGTCAAGTTAAGTTGATACACATTACTTTATTGTACCACTATTTGTATCTGATATATATTCGAAATACAATATGATGATGATAATCATTCTTCATGTATAAAGCAAAATTGCATATTTCATTTAAAATAATTTTTTATGATAACATTAACTCAAACTTTTTAAAATATATTGAATTAATATATTCATTTTAAACTTGAGTCTATTAACATTTGTACATTTTATTAAAATATTACATAAAATTTAATAAAATGTGAATACTTTATCACTAAAATGCACGTAACTCGAATGTATATTTTACCGAGAGATTATAAATTTGATCAGATAATATTAAAAAAAATATATATTTTTTAGACATGTTAATAATTAATATAATGTATCTCATGTCGGAATTCAAAAGTCAATGTATTATAAAAAAATGATATTTTTATTACACATATATCTCTTAAATATATTTATTATTTTGTATATTTACATGATAAATTATAGAGTTCCACGTGATAGCATAAAATAATACGTGTTTTTGTGAGTGAATACTAACATGTGTTTGACACGGGTGAATTATTAATTATTATATTTTATTTAACTATGAATTTTAACCAAAATATATTACATAATATGAATTTTAACCAAAATATATTAAATAATTTATGTAATTTTATTATCTTTAGTATTTATTAATTTAATTTAAAAAATATATATTTTAACATTACAATAACAATCGTAAAGATAGATAGTATGTGTTTTCAATCGTTAATTGTAATGTATAATAATTTAATTTTTTTAATTTTATTTGTATTTTATATATATATATATATATATATATATATTTAATTTATAAAAACCAGTGTAGTTGAATACGTTGCATGAAGGAAAAGAACAATTAATTAAATACAAATTTTTGTTCATGTTATGATCACAAATGCAAATTTACAAATAGGACATAAATATATTTTGAATTTAATTATTTTTAATATCAAGAGTTTGATATTAAAAACTTAAAGGAAAAAGTTCAATTAAAACATGGAATAGTCGTAAAATTATCATTATAGAAAATGTTGTTTATCAAAATTTAGTTTTTTATATATATATGCACACATGTTTTATGCCAAACATTAACTTTTAATTTTGCATTTATCTAATATATCAAAAAGAATTTAACCTAAAGATTGAATAGTTTAAAAATTATATAGATTTTTCATGTGTAGAATTTTATAATTCAATATGTTTAAATGGATCATAAAAAAATTGCATGTGTATTATTCAATATGTTTAAATGGATCATATTTTTGTGACTTTACTAAGTGAATGAAATCTAGTATGACTTGCATTTACAAAAAAAAAAAAAAAATTTATTTACAATTTTGATTTTCTTATTATAGCTGAATTACAAAAATAGTCTCATCGTTTTATTTTTTATCTGTTTTAGTCTTCTAAACAGAATCTTGGTCCAAAATATGAGGAAATATCATTTTTTACGCTTATTTAAGTCATATAATGCCTCAACATCTCGTGGTACAACAATTTTACTTGAGATCCATGATCATAAATGACGTGGTGTGACTTAAAAATCGAATGATAAGAATAACAATCGAGGATAAGTCTACTTTAATGAGCATATAACAATCGAATGTTAACTTTATGAGAGTGTTGACTTTATCAAAATATTGACTTTAGAGTGTTAATTTTATCGGAAGGTCAATTTGTATACCAAGGTTATTAGATGCATAATCATAAAAGGAAACTTGTATTAACATATTTAATTGATGTGCATTGAGAACGTGTTTATCGGAGTTAGTTATAGCTTAACATATATTTCAAAGTATTGTCTTAATTTCCTTGTTTATTTTATCTTTTCATCATAGGATGCGGCGTAAAAACTTTAAAATATATGACAAACACCTCCACACTTAAATAAATTTATTAACACAATAAATTGTTCCTATAAAATAGCTAACGGCGATTGTTTTTTAAATCAATTTGATTCTTAATTATATGATTTGGATGAATTATTGTGTTGTAAATATGCACATGTTAGAGTTAATTTTTTGGATACAAAAAGTTAATTTATTTAGTTATTGAAATAATAAATTATTATTATTTTGGCGATACTATAATTTATTTAATATGGGTACAATATATATGACTATATGCAGTCTAAATCAAAATTTAAATATATCTATTAGACCAGCGAAAACTGCCACAAGCATTACAAATTTCATTTATGTTTGAATATCCAGAACAAAATGATTATTGAATTTGTAATTATTGTAAGGTGTATGATTGATACCTTTTTTTGTTTATTATAAATTGATAATGAGTGATTATTTGAAATTATTTTTCTTTTGACTGGTATGTTTTTAATTCAACCATAAATGAAGGAAGATGAATAAATTGTGTCTTTTAGTATTTTATTGATAATATTTATTTTCATTATTGTATATATGGAGATTGAAATCAAAATTCAGAAATTCTTCAAGTCAGTGATAATTGGGAGATTGTATTCATAAATTCAGAAATTTTAAATCTTAAGTCTTTTTACGGAAATATGAAAATTTTCTATATATTTGATATCATGTATTTAACTTTTAATTCTACATGGACCCAATATATCAAAGAGAGTTTAACATAAAAATTGAATAATTTTTTTTAAAATAATTTAGATTTTTTCACATGCAATATTTTATATAAAATAGACTTGTAGTCTTTGACTAAGGAGAACTATTGTTTATTTATTTTGATTTTGATTGTATACATATAAAATAAGGGATATTTTCCTTTAAATACAAATTGAGCAGTAATGATCAACTAACAGAATAAATAAATGGCCCAAAAAAACAAAATAAATAAAGGAAATTGTTTTAATTGTAAATAAAACTCGAATTCTTTAAGGTGATCTGAGTATTATTTGACAATAAACGGAAGTGAGCAATTATTATTATTTGACTAATCTATGTGCACAAATATAAAATGATATAATTGAAATTGAATTCCTAAGGTGTAAATAAACTCTTTCCATTCTTGATAGGTTTTTATGAAAAACAAATAGATGGATTGTAATAAAAGCTATGTTTTAAAAATAAAAATCCTTTTAAGAATCACATAACTGCAAACTGTAAACGTATGGTTGGATATTTTCTTTTAATATATCTGATTCATTTCCTTTACAAAATTAATATTAAATATTTTAATAATTGTTAGCCTGTTTTATTTTAAATTCTTGTAATTGGTTGAATGAGATAGTATTTAATGTGAGAGTAGCATTGTTGAAAGAATGACACGTGGCAGATAAAATGTTTGAAATGGTCTCAAATAATTATAATATATAGATAAATTAGATTACTATTTAAGACAAAAAAATTGAATTTTTATTATATTATTTTATTTACGATTATAATAATATTTAAACTTTATAATTTACATATAAGTAATTATTTTTCTACCTCGTGGAACGCCCGAACTCAAATCTCTGTGCATTTTGATATCCTTTGACTATATAATAAATTAGATTTTAATTATATAAAAAAAATAGATTTTAATTAGGATTTTGTTACATTTATCGGTTATATATTGACTGTTTTAATTATAAAAAGATGAAATTATTTATTGACTATATTTTATGAAGTCAAGGTTTATTTTTTAAACATTGCAACCTTTAGAACAGAAAAAAGTAGTTGTGGACAGATAAATCCTAGTGCATTTTGAATTCAACATCTTTCAGGTGTTTTTTTGGGGAATTATAGAATTTGGTTAAGAGTTGTAATTATAACAGAAAACAATGAACAAAATTATTTGTAAAGACATAATATGAATGGAACAACCTTATGTTTCGGCTTTCCATGCATACATGTTTGTCATTGTGATGATTATATTTTCTAGAATTAGAATGAATTAACGGTGTTATTATTAATCATTATCCTAACTATGTATGACTTGGTCATTGATACCTCGTGGAAGCCTCATTGTCTCTGAAACTAATTACCCTATTTTCAGAATTACATTCTCTTCTTATAATAACTTGTCTTTTTTCTCTTTCCACCGTCCCCTTCACTTTTCAAGAGGTGCCATTCTCTTCTTTCTCATTTCTCATTTCTCATTTCAGCTTATTTCCTCTTGGTTCATGTTCTACTCCTTTTTCTTATTTCAATCTCACAATTGTTTATAATACAAAACATCATTTTTATTATATGAACTAATTTTTTGAACTTCAATGCTCTTTTCAAATCAATGTTAATGTTATTAATTAACATTAATTCTTTAAAAAATATAATTCTATCAAAATCTAAAAGAAATAGATTCTTAGATCCTATATAAGTGTAATTTAAAACCATTGTTATAATTTATATTTATTTATAACCAAGGTTTTAACTTGATGTCTTTCATCCTAATCTTTCTTATCGCTGAGAATCACAATCAAATGTAGTTGATACAGTGTAAACTACGGTTGTCAATTTTTATTTAGGGAACAAATTCTCTCCTGTGAAATTTTCAACATGTGGAAATCTTCGCCTTTCGAATTCCTTGTACGGACTTCGAATGCATGCGATAGAAATAAAGGACTAGTTAAGATTTCACGTGAGAAAATTTTTACAGGAGAGAACCTTGTTCCCTTTATTTAATAAAACCTTATTCATAACTCTCATGTGTGTTTGAGTGGTTTCAGTATGGATTGATAATTATTGTTGTTTTTGAATTGCATTTAGGTCATTTGGGAGTGCATTGTTTGTCTCTGCATTTGTAGGATGAGACGTTAAATTCTCCTGAATACCAAGCAGAAGCGACAATCAAAAAACTAAACACAATGTCTTTGTCGGGACCCCTATCTCCCAGGCCAGGTTTCATCTCAAATTCATTCCTTTTTTCTCATTCATGTTTAACCATTTTCAAAAAGATTGCCTCTTCATTACAAAAATCTTTATGTTTGATTGCAGCTCTTGACAAGATTGACCGCGTTGGATCATTGAAGAAGAAGCTGAGGGATTCCCTCACTAGGAGGAGTAGGAGAAGTAGTAGCAAGGTTATGTCAGTTGAAATTGAGGATGTTCGCGATGCTGATGATTTGAAGGCTGTTGATGAATTCCGTCAAGCTCTTGTGTTGGATGAACTTCTCCCTGAGAAGCATGATGATTATCATATGTTGCTAAGGTCATTTCACTTTTTTTTTTGCTCTAATGAAACTCATCATATGTTAATCATACCATGTGTCTTGATAAATTTTGATAGAATGTTGAACATTGTTAAAAGTCCCTCCCACGTTAGAATTGAAGGTCATCGTCTCTCACTTTACAGACTGAATTTGTAAGATTGAGTTAAATAAAATATAAAAAACTAATATGATATCAGACACTATCAGATTAAGGTGACTTGTTAATAAGTTTAGAATGGTGGATATTATTCATCTATAAGAAATGCTAGTTAGAAATTTCCTCTATAATTTTTTACTTCATTGAATAAGGTAGGACACTATTAAAGAACTTAATTAAACGTTTTTTCCTAGGGAGTTTATCTAAGCGCTTATTCATAAGCTAATCTAAAGGATAATGAAATAAGCTCAAAACATGTGCATATTGTGAGTTATGTTTACAAGTATAAATAAACATTAATTCAAATGTTTATGTGAAGAGATGAGCCTAAATAAGCTCTTTCAACCTCCCATAACAAGGAGCAAGACCACATAATTTAATGAAACCTATGTAGATATTGCTCAATAATGCAGAATCTGTTAAGAAAGGGCAAGCATTTTGTGCATGATAGGTAACCCTATTTGTTCAAAAGAAAATCTAGCAAAAAATTCTTAATGTCTGTTATTTTATATTTCCCTTCAATTTGTATTCATGGTTTCATGCTTTTTTGCTGAGCAGATTCCTGAGGGCAAGGAAATTTGACATTGAGAAATCAAAGCAAATGTGGTCTGACATGCTTCAATGGAGGAAGGAATTTGGTGCTGACACCATTGTTGAGGTATCTATTCACAAACAATGATTTTCATGGATTTGGATCGTGTGCACTCACACAATCAACCACATCAGTAGTCGTTAAATCGAGATCAAACATTCTAAACTTCAATATGGATTTGGATTTTTTTTTTAAAACTAAAATATCGAGCATGAAATTTGGATTGTCTGATCTTGATCCAACAATCACCAATTTTCCTTATTGATCCAATTTTCAAGAGACTTGATATCTTTTCCTATTTGTTTTAACCAGTCGGACTCCTTTTTCAATACTTATTTTGTGCCTTTTATTTTAGGATTTTGAATTCAAGGAACTAGAGGAAGTGTTGCAATATTATCCTCATGGACATCATGGAGTAGATAAAGAGGGAAGACCAGTTTACATTGAGAGGTTGGGCCAAGTAGACGCCACCAAATTGATGCAAGTCACAACCATGGATCGCTATATCAAATATCATGTCAAGGAGTTTGAGAAGACATTTGATCTCAAGTTTGCAGCTTGTTCTATTGCTGCAAAGAAGCATATAGATCAAAGTACCACCATCTTAGATGTGCAAGGAGTGGTATGCATATGAAATTTCAATCAATTCTATAAGCCAAGCCAATTTTGCAGCAATAATAATCATTAATGTAGTTTAAAAATAACATCACAAATTAAAATAAACTCTATTAGGATCGCAAACTTCAAGACCGCAAGTTCATGGTTTTAAATAGTGATTGCAGTAATGATTGTGGCCACATCGAGATCCTTTGCTTGAGATAGTCTTATATATGGTGAAGTAAAATGAATTAACGAGGAAAATTAAATATCAAAAGATGTTTAAAACTAACAATATTATTCTAATGTCACAGGGGCTTAAGAGCTTCAACAAACAAGCCAGGGAACTTATCATGCGCCTTCAGAAGATTGACGGTGACAATTATCCTGAAGTATGTTTTTTGCTCTACTTTGTTTAAGAATTTGAGAAAAATAAATACATATTTTTGATGCACATAATATTATTGTGGATTACTGAGTTGTAATATCATAAATTTGGTTGCTTCACTGCAGACCTTGAATCGCATGTTCATCATCAATGCAGGTTCTGGATTCAGAATGTTGTGGAACACTGTTAAATCCTTCCTTGATCCAAAGACCACAGCAAAAATCCATGTGAGAACATACAATAATAGACCATATCCTAATAAGTTTGCTTGTTTTGCAAGAAAGTGGATTTTTATTTACTTTTGAACTTTAATTTATCAGGTTCTTAGCAACAAGTACGAAAGCAAATTGCTTGAAATAATTGATGCCAGGTGATTCTTATTATTATAACATTATTGTACTGATTAGTTTTCTTCATTTCATTAGTTTTTTGCAATTCTTTTCCTATTTCACACAATTTTTATATGCATTAGTTTTGCTTTGCCAGTGAATTGCCAGAGTTTTTAGGAGGTACTTGTACTTGTGCTGAGCATGGCGGTTGCATGCGTTCTGATAAGGGTCCATGGAAGGATCAAGAAATTTATAGGGTGAGCTTGCATTTTTTTTTTCTTTACGCTACTTTTAACATTCCCTCGACTATAAAAAGATTCACAGGTTTCCTAAAGTGTACTTCTAAACGACATAAATTGTCTGAAAGCGTACTTTTTGACGACATAGAATTAGTGTTGCTTTTGCTTATCCTTTTATATGATATCAGCTGATAATTTGTGTTATGTATGAATTTTCAGATGGTTCAGAACGGAGAGCACAAATGCTCAAGTAAATATGAACCTCCTGTTGTGGAAGAGAAAACAACAACTTCTGAGGTGTGACATCTTTTTTGTTACTCATTGTTCAAATTTGTGGTCTTTTATTTGTTTTCTTCACACTTTTTACTTCTCAAAATCATTTACTGATTTTTGTATGTTCAGGTAAGCGAGAGTTCCAAAATGGAGGCAATGCTCACCGCACAATTCTCTAAAGTTTTTGCCGAGGTATGTTAGTATATAGTATACTATCATCCAAATATAAATACTTGAATTGGAATAAAATTGTTAGAACAGCAACACTGTTAAAAAAGAATAAAGATGTGAAAAGCGCAAAAGAAAGAACACACGATGTTTGATCATGGAGTTCGGCCAATTGCGTCTTCAACTGTAGAGCTGTTGCAATACCTTTCTATTATGATTCAAGATTAGGGTCCAGATTTACAGTGTATACAAGTTGTATAAAAATATTATGGTTCAGATTACAACATTACTCCTAGACCTAGTTATGAGTCATGCTCCACAAAAATATCATTCAAACTTATCATGTGTTATGTGTAAGTGAGCGACTTGTTGTGATGAATAAAATATTATTCGAATAAAAATTATATACATTTATTGTGTCACCATCAAGTATGATGTTGTGTTGAATTTATTTTGATAGTTTATGTTCAATATGGCCATTGGATATTACAAAGAAGACAGCGTGTTTTGGAAGTTTACTTTTATATAGCACCTCCCTTTGTTTCTTAGCTTACTCTAAGCACTAAATTGTGGATAAACATAATAGGCCGATTCTTCAAAAGCTTGCAACTACGAAGATTTTGTCCCTATGGCTGATAAAACTGCTTGGAAGAAGGTAGAAGAAAATGAGACATTTGCCGTATCAAAAGGTACTACATGGTAGATATGAATGGTTTTCTTAGTATATCATACATCTACTAGAAAATTTTAATGGAAATTAGAGACAAAAAATGGAATTGGTGTCTAATGAACCTGAATTCTCTACAACTATTATATGGTGCAACAGTTGTGAGGACCAAATCTAATAGTCATTTGTTGCACCATACAACAATTATAGTAGACGTAAAAAAGTCCAAATAAAATTATTTGTTTTGTGTGTTTGAACTATATGCGTGTTTTTGCAATTCATATGACAGCTGAAGTACAAAATTTCACGATGCCTGATTCGTTCAAGATTCACGAAAAAGTGAACTCACAGATTTTCACTGGTGTGATGGCCTTTGTGATGGGCATTGTTACCATGGTGAGGATGACACGAAACATGCCGAAAAAGCTCACTGATGCAAACTTCTACTCGAATTCTGCTTACTCCTGTGGTGACTATAAAGGCCAAGACCCTTGTGACCAAATGACTAACCCTACCATTTCTGCTCAAGAGTTCATGACTGTGATGAAGCGCATGGCGGAGTTGGAAGATAAAATGGTCAACATGAACCAAATTACTTGCATGCCACCTGAGAAGGAAGAAATGCTTAATGCTGCTATAAGTCGTGCTGATGCTCTTGAGCAAGAACTTATGGCGACCAAGAAGGTAAACCAAACTATTAACTTATCCCTTATTGCACATGTTCCTAAATTGTTGTTGAAGTCATTGTAGCATTGGATTCTTGGTATTGTAAAAAAATATAGACAAATGTAACTGATGCAAGTGTAATTGTAGTTGCAACACACTTGTGAATATTTCATTCAAAATCCTTTAAAATGCGACTACAATTGTAATTGTATAGTGCAATTTTAAACCATCACTGGACCAAAATGTAGAAAACTTTTATATCATCACTGCATATTTTTGTCGTGGTATAACGATGTTGGGCTTTTGATAGGCTTTGGAGGATTCACTTGCCCGACAAGAGGAGCTTTCAGATTACATCGAGAAAAAGAAAAAGAAGAAGAAGTTGGTACGTGCACTATACTTCTGCATATACTTTGACTCAACTAAATTATAGTAATTGTCTATAAGTTTTATTTACATTCATACGTCGGCCAATCATAATTATTAGATTAATAAAAAAAAATCATTTTGACTTTCATATTATCTATCTTGACTATCTTAAGATAAAAAGTGATTTGTGATTGGTAGATAGTATAAAGAATTGTATCAACATTTATCTCATTATTTATTTGTTTTTGTTTGATAATGCAGTTTGCTTGGTGAGCTCCGAATAAAATTGGGGATAATTATACTTTTGGCATTCTAAAGACTTTCCGAAAATTCCCTCACTCCTAAATGTAATTGTTCGAACTACGAACTAATAATAGATGGACCAGAAATTATATCATCGTAAAATACTCTGAATAGGACTTGCTCTTGTTGTATATAAAAAACGCGATGCACATTGTATGCAAAAGCTAGTTCTATTTTGGACGTACTGTTTACGAATGAATATATTATAGTATAAAGTTAGAGTATTTTTATTCATTTTATGGATACTTTAAAAGTTATTTTACCATGTTTTTATTTAAGCAGCAAAAAGTCAAATCTATAAATAGATAACTATGCAAAACCATTACGTCTCTTATTATGGTGTTTGGTAAAAAAAAGTACTTTAAATGGTATGAGACAAGTAATGACTATTTCATACAACTAATTCAGTTACACTTATTAAGGTGTTATGTATTGTATGTATTATATATGTTACGAGAGAAGTGTAGAGAAAATATAATACTCACTTTATTTTAGAGTAGAATATGCTTAAGTATTTATGTGTCAAGGTAAATATATTTTTAATAATTATTATAAACAAAAAAAAAAAGATAAAACATTGTTGATTAATATAATACATGTAAAATATATTAAAATATAGTACTATTCATAAGATTTTACAACTTTAGAGATGCAATTCTTGTTTTTAATATTTTTTAAATGTGGAATTGGTTAGCTTTTTATTTTCATTGAAGTGTTTCTTGTAATAATATATTTGTTAAATAGTTATGCATTTATTTATTGTTAAAGTTGTACAAGTGTGTTAATTAAGATGAAATTTACCATCTCTTCTAAAACAAAAACAAAAAAGTTGTACATTTTACTATAGTATGTTTTTAATTTTATATAATTTATATTAGTTTTGAAATATTAAATTTATAAATTTATGTATTTTTGATATTTTCGATTTTATATGATTATCGTAATTTTGTCAATTTCATAGTCAATCTAAGCAAGCACTAAATGAAATTGTTTGTCGCACGATTTATAACAACATTCATTTGTGAGTAGTAGTTTGTTAAAAAACAATAAAACAATGCTTCACACATGCAAATATCGGTGGTATATATGAATATAACACTACAAAGTAAAATAGAAATTTCTTAAGCTTCAAAAACCATAAATAATAACAATATTTTTTATATATTAAAAATGTTAATTATACAAAATTGTCAAGTAAAATAAAAATTCAATATAGAATGTAACCAAATTCTATAGTTATGGTATTTTAAATGGATAACAGATTTAATTACTTTAACCATTGTTTCGTCTAAATAATTAGAATGTGAAATAAATTTTTTAAATAATTATTTGACATAGTTAAGAAACTTCTAGAACGAGTTTCAAAAAATTACATACAAGAAAAAGTTTGTGAATATTTAAGATATAGAAAGTTTTAATTTAAGTATAGCAACGTGACGGAACAAAATGAATTTTGTCTACTCCACCCCCGCACTCGACTATCGGAGAAAACTTATAATATTTACAGTAAGGCGGGTGTGGAGATGGGTGGAGGATGATATCTACATCCCAAATCTCCACCCCTAAATTTTAATTACAGGAAAACTTTATAGTTGCGCCCCATCAAAACGACTTTCTCTCTCAAATATGGATGGGTTCAAGGCGTGTAGCCTTGGATAGAATTGTATTGCCATAGCCAGTTGAGAACAATAACAATAATAGTATAAATTAGTGTATCTTACTTACACAAATGTGGCTGTAGTTTAGTGGTAAGAATTCCACGTTGTGGCCGTGGAGACCTGGGCTCGAATCCCAGCAGCCACACTTTACTTCTTTTTTTTTTACGTTCATTTTTGTATTTATCACTACAAACGCGGTATTTTTTTCAAAACAGCGAGGTGTGTTGTGTTGAAGAATGGGAAGTGAAGGTGAATTTGAATTTTCAGATGAAAAATGGCGTTACACATGGGAATCACAATCCCACACACCAATCCTCCGTTTACTTCTCTTCCCAATAATCTCCAAAACCCTAAACCCCTCCTTCAAACAACACAATCTCACCGTTTATCTTCATTCCCCACCTTCTTTCCTCACCATCACGTCCTCCTCCTCCGCCGCCGCACTCTCCCTTAGGGTTCCGATTCCCAATGTCTTACTTGACGCTGATTCTCCTCCCACACTCCGATTATTCACCGACCACATCGAACTCAAACTCCTCCTCTTACTCCCCGTCGACCATCCTGTCATCTCCGCCGTTCATCAAACCTCGCCGATACATCTTCCTCTCCAAATGGAATACGGTAACTAAACTCCAAATTTCGCTTTCAAATCTTGTTGTTTCCTTTCGATTTTTTATTTTATTTTTATATATTGTTTTGCTTCTTCGTTTGTTTCAGATGTTGACAAATTGTCTTCCGTTGGAGAAGTTGAGTTTGTTTGTAGAAGTTGTGGATACAATTTGACCAAAAAGCCTATCAGGTATTATCTCAATCTTTGCTTATTCTTCGTTTACCTCTATTTATGTATTAATTAATTATAATAATGACTTGAGTTTAATGGAGATGTACTGAAGTTAGTTTCACACCGAACTCCAATGAGAACTAGTTATATTGTAACTTCATTATCAGGTAAGCCTATTTTGTAACTGTATTTTAAAAATAACATCAATACTAAATTTTTATTGGATATCAGTGTAAAATTAGTTTACACTGAGAGTTCAAGTCTCTTTTCTTGTAACTTTTTACTAATTTCTCAATTAAAAATAAGCATAGGTTGCTTCACTTAAGAAAAATCTTCTTAATATAGATGTTTTGGTTAAAGAGAGCTAGTAAAAAGAATTTGAGATGCTGGAGTTAATTTTCAATTTTGTATGAGAAATTGTTTACAAAAAATTATAGTTATTGAAAGTTTTTTTTTTTGTGCTGAAATCTTCTTAGTGTATTTTGAGAGTTTTTTTTGGTTATCCAACATTGCATAGCATAGACAGTTTATTAGGTTGAGCTTAAAAAAAGGAGCAGATTAAAGTTCTCATTGTTATCATTTGGTTTTATGGAAAATGTGTAGGAATTTTGTTGAAATGCCATCAGCAAATTGGAGGGAGGTAGCTGACAATTGGTTTGGGGCTTGTTGTTGTTCATTTGGAGGTATAAGTGAGAAGCTGGTGACGAGGTATGTAAATTCCCACTCGTGCGCACAGGGGATGTGTCTGTTGAGCTCTACATCTGTCATTTTTTACAAGGATGATCTTGTGGAAAGTGATTTTCCTAAACCATGTGATCAGCATGAGTATGTATCAGATGATTTTGGAGGCGATGGTGTTAGTGAGGGCACTGGAAGTTCTGGGCTGAGTGAGGAAAGAACTTCAACCTGCAGTGATGCTGGTGAAGCGAACTGTGCTTTTGATGAGAATGCAATGATTGCCCATCCTGAAAAGGGACAGCTTTCTGCGAATTTCAGATATGAAGTCGTAAAGAATGAACCTGATTGCAGTGACTTTGCTCGTACATGTCCAGATTTGAATGACACTGAAGATGTGAACAACATTTCTAGCTGTTGTGCTCATATGTCAAGCACTCTAGGAGATAAAGATGGGGAACATCATTTATCTAGGAATGCTAGGAAGATTGAAACTGCGGAAATTGTTGGGAATCAGAAGTCTTTCCTTAATGGTTTTCTTGGAGATGTTTTCATGGCTAGATCATCCAATCTTACAAAGGATATTGAATGGCATGAATTTACATGCCCGCGATGCCCGACTCCCCTTGGAGCCTACCCATGTTGTGGGGGCTGTGCGCCTGTAGATGAAGGAGTCCGATTGTTCAAATGTTATATTTCAACCTGTGTGCCGGTTTTAGGACCAGGGGACATTTTCAGGTTAGCAAAGAATGGCTAAATTCACTTTTTTTCCTTTTAAAATTCTTTATCAATAAAAAGAAATGGTGACTTAGTTTTATATACCCTTATGACTCGATTCTAGAATCCAAATAAGTGAAATTATCGTCTCAGTGGATAATTTGATTCATCTTGTTGGCTATTATTGGGAATAATGAGGAATATGATAAATAATAATTTGGTAATAGAAATCCAACATATGGAAAAAGAACATATTAATTATTTCTTTCGTACAAAATTTGTGGGAAATTACTGATTGTGAGTTTTCAAGTTAAGGTCTCTTTGTGTGTGCACTCAGAAATGCTTTTAGGGTAGCGAAATAAATATGGCTCAAATAAAGATGACCCGCACTTATGTCTCTATTCCCAGTAAGTTGGTAACAATATCGTTTGTTGTTCTATAGTAATAGTGTGTACAAAGGTTTTACCGACCAATTTCATGCATTAATATACAAAAGAGTAAATAGTTGAAAACATGGTTTTACATTCTTGAAAATTTGTGGTTGGTTGGTTAATCATCAAATGTATTATAGGCCGACAATGTATTACCTCGCGTTTGTGCGGGCATGGCTGCATCCACATTGTCCATTCTAGGCTATTCCATGAAACTAATTTTTTTTTAAATGTTTTATGTTTGTTTGCTATATATGTCCCCAGCACTGAATAAATTTAATGAATTGTTTGTCGCCAGTAAGTACACAGTGGACAAAATGTTTGCAAATCGATTGATGGAGTGTGCCAATGATGAGTCAACATTTCGGTTTGTTGTTAGAGATCTGACAACAAAATCTCCTTTCCTGCAAATTGTTCTTTTAAATCCAGATGCTTGGTCCTGTTCTGGTAATTGTTCTAATGCAGAGGACAAAGATCCAGTTCCTAAATTACAGTTACGGCCAGTCATCAAGGTCCTTTTTTCTGACTGCAAAGCTGCAGCAGAATCTCAATTAAGGTGGCTTCTCAAGTTATCTCTTTTATTATACTTACTCTGTTAATTGGAAAACTCCATATAAGTAAAGATTTCTTTAGTTTTCCTTTTTCGTTTGAGCTTTATAATTTGGAACACCTTTGGCCAAATTTCTGACTAATTTCTTTAGTTTATTACCCTCTTGAAACGTCAATGCGGTTTGTCGGCTACCTAGAGAATTATTATATAACCTTAAAAATAGACAAAAATGAACAATTTTGTTTCCTTTTGAATAGGAAAGGGTAGGGATTCTGACATGATAGTTGATACCCCTTTAACCTTGAAAAATCAATGGGTTCACATGTTATTCTTTTCTGCTTACGAACTTCATCCATTTGTGCAGGATGGTAGATGAATGGGCAGCAAAGAATTCAGCTGAAGACATTTTCATGCTACCTTATCATATACAAGACCTGGTGAATTCATTGATAGCAGCAAAAGATCTATATCCATCTTCATGTTCTTCCCTTCATGGTCTAACTTTGTCATCTCTGCAGCAGTAGTAATCTACTACTCAAAAACTCATTTTATAACCAAAAGTGACTAATCAGGCTGAGCAAAGGATGAAAGATGTATTTTTTGAAAGAAAAAAATTAGATAGCTAGAGCTAATGTGACAGGATAGGAGTCAGAATGATATTGATATTGAATGTTGGATATAGAGTGAATGGTGTTAAATGATAATTTATCTTTTCTGACCATCACTCTTTTAAGTATTTGTGAGTTCCTGCTAAATTTTGTTGAAATTTTTTGAGATATTTTTGCTAGTATAATAATGCATTAGACCTGTTCAACAACTTCAAAGCAAATTAAAATCGACATACCCAGTTCAATCTTTGGGTTTGTTTGGGTCTAGAGATAAGTTAAGGTATCAAGAATTGGCGTAACCAAAATTAGAGTCGGTTAATTGTTGGTTATAACCCCTCTATGACTCATTTCTCACCCTTAATTAATAGTTTTATTATGTTGTGTTGAGGATTTTGTACAAAGAACAGTCATGGTTATATCTGTTAGTTTAGATACTAATCTTGTAAAATTATTAATGTACCAACTGTTTTGAGGTTAAATATTTTCTAAAATACAAAAAAATCATTTTAAACTTTTAATCATAATTGAATGGTCATATTAATTTTATTTAAATTATTCTTCTGGTCAGATCATTCTCATCTTAAATAGACTTGATTTTATCATATGATTTGTATTGCATCGAGTTTGTTTGCTTCTAGGAACGTGTTATGGAATATGCATAGAATGACCTTGTTTGTTTCTTATGACTTATGTGTTGGTAGCAATTCGTTCAAATGCTCTTCTCCTATTGCAGCAAAATAGAACAATATAGTTTTCGACTTTTACAGATATTGTGGAGGATCTCGTATGAGGAAATGAGATTATCTTGAAGTGAATTAGAGAAGTGTATCAGGTGAGAGAAAAGGAGAGATTTAACAAGCAACTTTTAACACTATTATTCGGTTTCAATTTAGTTAATTAATTTGTGTCAAATATATATAACTTGAATATAAATTGCGAGTTAGACATTTTAATGTGACATATTAGTGTCCTTAAAAACATTTAGAATGTTTAGATATTATCAAACATTAACTAGAAAAGAAAACATGATCAGTGTTTTACAAATTTAGATAAAAATTAGAATTGTGTTGATCATATTGATTTATATAGATCAATGTTTTACAAATTTAGAGAAAAATTAGAATTGTGTTGATCATATTGATTTATATAGCAAAATAGGTTAATAATTGTGGGATCTTATTGAAGTTTTATTTTTTATTTTTTTATCAAACCAAACATCTTCAAAAAGTAGAGCAGTTCAATGGATCGACTGTTTTATTCTTATTCAAAGGGTATGTACACATAAATAGACTAGTTAGGTCCGACCCATTTTGTCATTGGCTGTACTTTATCAAGACTGACCCACTCTTTATGAATAATGCGAGTGAATGGCATAACCAATTTTTTCTTGATATTTTTTATTTTAATTAATAAAAATTAAAACACATAAATACCATCAATCATTTGCCACAATAGAAACAATAAATAAAAATTAAAACACATAAATACCATCAATCATTTGCCACAATAGAAACAATAAAATAAAATTATAGTACATAACACCACCACCACATAGAATTTGATCGCGTTTAGTCTTCAAAACATGAAGGCGGAGTCATAATCGATATTTTTCTCAGTTGACAGACAACAAACACAAATGGAACTTAATCGACGAAAGTGCTAACTGACGGTTCTAGTCTTGGTCGGCGAAGGAAGCACGACAATAATACTATGTTGTTCTTGACTTTTAGCGTAATATATTTTCTTGGTCATTTTAGTAATTAATTTTTTTTTCTTTTTTAATTATGGTGGATCTATTACTTTTGTTTTTTAAAACTAGTTTAAAAATATCATTTTCTGAAGTTAGTCTAAAAATAGCAACAAAAAAAATTTATTTGAATCATCTCAAATTTGCTCATGATGATTATTTTACAAAAAAATATTATATTTTTAGTTGTAGTAGATGAATATGTAGCCAATGGACCCATCCTGTCCAACCTAATTTTTAATACTGACTAAATAACAGATTAAAGATTCGTTTTTTTTAAAGACCAAATATGTATTAATATGTGGGTCAAACAAACACGCATTTGGTATGCCCATTTTGATAATTCTATCTAAAAGACAGCTTGTGTTTATTTTAGTAGTGGAAAAATTATTTTGAGTAAATTAATTTAGTACTAAATTAATTTTAATTAAAAAAATTATTAAAAGAGAATTACGATATCAAAAAGTTGAGTGGGAAGCTATGGAAATATTTTTATAAAAGTATATTAAACAATAAAGTTTAAGTGTAAAAATAATCTACGGAAAGCTACAATTACTAATTCAAAAGTAAAATCAATTCTTCTTAACAACGTCACAAAAAATGTTTTAAAATCAATTGTCAACTTGGGGGACCTTGTCTCGGGACCCTAATAAACGACAATACTGAAATGCCGTTTTGTTCGTCCCTTTGCATGCTTCCTTCCTCTACTCTTCCTGCTGGTGTCTACTGCTAGATGTAGAATTTCAGTTACATCATAATATCGTATCGCATTCCTAAATTTCTTAACCTAACCTCACTCCCAAAATGTCCCACTCCACAACCTTAACCGTTTTACTCCTAGGTGAGTTATCGTTTCGTCCTGTTACTCTCTTTCTTCTCTTTCATTTTGGTTACCGAAATGATTTATTAAAAAAAAAAAACTTTCATTTTCGAACTTTTTTTCAATTTTGTTTTTCAGGTGTTCTCTTGCAGATATCATGTATCTCTTCAATTTCGATGCCGAGTTCCAATTGCTACGCTTTCAATAATTCAAGTCGCATTGTTGATTTCGTATCCTTCAATTCATTTCCACATCCTCCAAGTTATGAAATTTTATTGGGCGTTGCAATTAAATATTCCTAATCACAAATGGGTCATTCATGGATTTGAATTTTAATGGTAACTAGTTGATGACATGATATGGTAAATACATTGCTTTAATTAGTTATGATTTTTATTTTCTTCCCTAAGCTTGTTTTTACTTGACCAATTAATTAGAGTAGCTGGACTGGTTACCCTTTCGAATTTGAGGAGAAGGTAATGCTCTTAGACTATTAATTATTATTATATTTATTTATATAATATAATCAGTTGTTGCTGTAATATATGAATGACTTTGTTCATGTGTTTAATATTGGTCTGAGCTACTAGGAATTTTGCTAAGTTGTTCACTTTACATTGATGCAGCAAGGTTCTGATTTGGTGGTACGATTCTGCAAAGATGTGGAGACTAGATCACAAACGGTAATCTATGTTACCTTCTTTATTATGTGCTCTAATTCCATAACTCTCGTCTGAAGCTTGTTGGTTGAGTAATCTTTGTGTAATATGACTAAGAAACTTCTCATTTAAGATTTTTTTTATCCTTTGGGTATATTCCACCTCAAGCTCCTAGCCATTATGTCCATAAATTCAAATCATATTTCACTTGACCTAGATAGTATTAGTAAGAGTATAAATCTTGAAATGGTTGCTACAGATATTTGTTGTCCATTTCATTCATATGCTAAATGGATAACTCACAAGTTGCAATATATGTACTAAAGAATAGGTTGACTTTTTTTAATTCTATTTGTGTTCTGCTCCTGGATATTTGAGGGCAATTTCTTTTAGCAGATTTGCAAAGGGATAAAGTCACTTTTGAGCTGATTTATTTTTGTATTTTGTGCCTTCTTGTCCACCCTTTATTTAAAAAGAAGGTTATAAGAAGATTATTGGTTATTTATTTGTGTCTTTCGATATTTATTAAAAGGTTAATAATGCACATAAGTGTTTTCGTGAGTTGTTTTGCAACTATCTGAATCTATATTGACTTTCGAAAACTTAAGTTAGGTTAATCTGCAGTAATTGTGGATCTTATATCTGGCAGAGATTTACTTAAATTTGAAATCCAATCAGGCCATAGATGTCAAGTATATGTGGTGAATAATTATTGTTTGGTACTTGGGTTTTTTTGTTTCATGCTTTTTTGAACTTTTTCTATGAAAGTGTGTCCATTTCATTTGATGTAATATGTTCTTCACTTCATCAGCTGATGCCCAAAACCTATTTAGGGATATGTTGATTTTGGTCGATTTGATAGGTTCAACTACTTTGTTGCTGGTTCTGACCAATCTGATTTTGTACAAGTAAGTTCTCTATTCTATTTTTTGAGAAAATAAAAACCACGAGTAAGCATATTGCTTAGGTGTAAAAAAAAATCGGAAGGAAATTATTTAAATTTGTTGTCTCTTTTATTTCAAAAAAACTTTCTATATGAGCTGTTGCTAGTCGAAAACCTAGCAGTTAAATATGTGGAATTAGTTATCAAAGATGGAATGCAGAAACGGTTCAAGTAAGTAGTATTGTAATTTTAAGAAAAAAATTCCATGTTACATAGATGTTGCAATCTCCTTTCACAATGTGAGGCCGTGTTGGCATCTGGAGAGAGTAACAAGTATTACATAAGTGCACATGCAGAGTCTTGTGACACTTGGCTGAAATAATAAAAATTATGTTTCAAACTGGACTATACATTTTGCTTCCAATTCTCACCATCTTTTCTCATACTTTCTATGCCGTTATCTCAATGTGTAGGAGTTTTATAATGGTGACCTCAATGGTTGTGAACAAAGTTATGACAAAATGGGACGAACAGCCCAGGTTGGTGCTACTCTGAAACTTTCAGTATTTTATTAACTTCCAAGCACAGAGACATAATAAGTTCCCATTGGGCTGAACGTTTTTAGTCTAATACATGAATGTTTTAGCTGTAAGAAGTTCAGTATTCTATATGATTATGATTGTGTCATTATGTGATACATGTACCTTTCTCGTGTTACAATCATGTCTTCAGGTAAATATCAAATGCGGGAGTTGTCCTAATGGACAATGTAAAGGTATGCCTATCTATCTTTGAGACATTGGGTTGTTTACAAGCATGGTTTATTGGAATTCTCTGAATAAATAAAAAAAAGCTGAGAATAGAGGGAAAAACTTATGAGAGGCTTTTAATAAATCACTGAATGATGTGTGTAATCCAAAATTTCTCAATGGTTTTTCTCATTAGTTGTCATAAGGCCACATTGAAATGGCTTTTGCCATTTTAAATATTGTTTCGCAGTAGCATTTCACATGCTTTTTGTATTTTCAACTTGCAGGTCGTCCTGGATGCATATGTCATGTCGCACATGAGTCAAACTGCAGGTCTTTTATGCTTTACTATGTTCAAAGCTGTGTTTTTTAAATGTAAAATGCTAACGTCTAAACCATCACTTGGTCATTATTACTTCAGCGTTTTGCAAAATTTGGTTTGAGTCAAACCCAACAGTGCTCTTTACTTTAAGTTGAAATTTTGGGGGTAGTAATACTGTAGATTCGAAAGCTCCCCTTCTCCCACCCTCCTTTATGAATATAGGGATCAATATTGACCACTATTTCCCATAAAGGATTGGATCATATAGTTTTCACTTATTACGATATTGATCCTTGTTAGACTAAAATCCAAATCACTGAAAACAAAGACACAGATACTATTTAAAAGCCTAGCTTTTATTATGATATATAAAAGAACTAGGGTATTGCTTTTATATCTTTCTGCTACTCTGTGTTAAACTACTCAATTTGATGAAACATCTTGCTTCGCAGTTAGAAAAATATTGTTAAAACCTAGTTAGATCATATATTACATTTGTCTATTCCAATGTTTCATAAAATGGCCAAATACATTGATATTTGATGGCCATTTTTTCTGAGAAAAGCTTCTTTGAATTGAGATTTCAACTAGTTTGTCAAATTCTACAACCATTCAGCCGATATACTTATAAAGTCTTTAGGGTCTTGGGTTAATTTTATTTGTAGCAATCTTGGTGCTTATGATATGTATTGCATCTTGAGGGGAAGCTTTAAAACTAGTCAGATGTTGATATGCAACTTGAGTCACCACTTAGCTGTAACTGACTGATAGCTGATTATTACGAACTAGAATATATAACCATGCTTTTTAGTTACTCTTGATTTGTGGTGTTACTGTATATTACATTAAATACCAGATTACATGTCTGTAATACACACACTCATTCAGATTTTTAAATATGAACAACGGAAGAACATATTAGTTACTTCGGAGTTCAGAACAGATTAAAGTCGATATCATGGTGATTTTCTGGTCTTGTTTTTCAAGTACTTGTATGCATGTTATCCTACTATCTTTGAGTTATGGCTTGTGCTTTTCACTGTTCTTGATTTACCATTTAAGCAATTGAAGTGTGACCTTTGAATATGTAAAAATCATGTCAATCTTGATGTCTCTCAGAGTTATAATTGAACTTGCAATTCCATGTGATGAACCGGGCCCACAAGTGTTCCAAGGCTTTACTGTTGGTTTTCATCCGCGATCATGGGAACTTGTGAGCAGCTCTACCATTCTCACTTTTTCCATCTATTTGTTTGCTTGATGAGATTATACATAATTCCGGGAATTAAATTAGAGAAAGTTTCCAATTCAGTTCTTGTAGGACTCTCATAACATCAAGGCATGCTCTTAACTAACAATGCCTAACTAGGAGGGGATGGCCTATTTGATTCCTTAGAGCCGTCTTATTTGAGCTTTCTTAATTGGGGACCTGCTCCTGACATATTGATGTCAAATTGGTCTTAAAATGATATTTTTTTGGTTAGTGGATATTTTTAATTTAGCCTCAGGAAATAATAACTTCTAGAGTATCTTTTTAGAAGAACTTTCAGACTATTTTGATTTTGATGTTCATGTTCCAATTTGATGTATGTAATCTTTTGAAGACCAAAGTTATGTTTTGAAATTCTTTCAAGGGCCGAAATTGGGTGTTTTTTCATTAATATTAATATTATAATGCTAAATTGTCTTTTTATGAAACTGTAGGTTTATAATGGCATGACTCAATTCGGTTTTGAGAAACCCCATCGTGATTTTAGGTAAAGGTTGCTGCTGCTACTGTTGCATTTTGTAATTAGTCACTGATATGTTATTTTTCTCAGTTATAGTATGTATGTGTGCTTCACATACAGTTACAAGTAATGTGTACTGTGTTTGCTTCAACAGCTTTCAGACGGCACAAACTCAAGTAGTCCTGTTTACAAGTGCAGTTGCTTCACTCTCATCCTTGGTTCAAAAGCCTATTTTGAAGGTACTTTTGCAATTGGTTTAGTCTTAAACAAACTCGAGTAATTTGAACATGACCATTTTTTACTGATGCTAATTAGGTTCTTCCAAATAAAGGCTTGGGAGTTAAATTGTCTGGATCTGCTGCTAGCGGGAAGCCTCCGACTACTTTGTCACCTACAATGTTGATTGTTGATTGGAGATGTAGGGTACCACTTATTTAAGAAGCATCAATGTCTTGCAGAGTTTGTCTTTGTCAAACTTTCATGTTTCAACTCTTTTCCAGGTGAGATAGCCCGCGACACCCCATATGAAGTTAACATCACAATCCCAGTTGAAGGGTATGAGCCAATTCAATTTGTGCTTACAAAAATGTGTGGTGAGTGCTACTATCATACTCGAAAAATTATATACTTATAGTTCTCATCCTTTCTTATGCCAATGATATTAATTTTTTCTAAAAAATATTCCTTACCATTTAGTTAAATGAATGGGTTGCACTGTTTATTCATTTTGCAGACCATAAACAAAGCCAAGGAGGTGGTACCACAAGAGGATGGGCAATATTTGGAGTGCTATCTTGCATGTATACAAACTCTTATATTTTGTTTATGTTTTAGTTAGCCTAGTAAAAGAAATATAACCTATAATTAGGTATTGTTGTTAAATAGCGGCGCCATAGTGCTATAGCATAGCGGAATTTAAAAAAATTGCTATTGTTCCACAATACGCTATTTAATACAAAATGTTGTCATATAGAGGCTATAGCAACGCTATAGCACTGTTGTGTAGCGGAATTTTACAAACTGACTACTTTCCGCAACTGGCGACACTGGAATTAGGGGCTCATGTAGTTCATTAAACTGTGACCTCATTGTCTGTCATACATAGTTACATACACGTCATTGTCTCATTCGTTTTCTATACATATTACATATAAGAGAACTTGTTATTTTGGGCAGATTCTTTGTCTCATCGACAATTTTTTGTTGTGGAGGGTTCATTTACAAGACAAAAGTGGAGCGCCAGGTCAGGATTGTCTCTTTCACTTCCATTTTACAGTCATAATAAGACGGTTGCTAAGTATCAGTTCTATAACTATTATTATTATTTCTTAAAAACACGTCTTAACTATCTGTTATCCTTTTTGCAGCGTGGAATCGATGCATTGCCTGGCATGACATACCTATCTGCCTGCTTAGAGACAGTGAGTTCAGAACTTTTTAATGCGTGTTGTCAATGTTAATAATGGGTTAATTCTGAACTTTCTTTATGCATTTTGTCAATTTTAATCATCAACAAATTGGTCTTATTAGGTCTGAGCTTTGATGGATTTGAGAAATCTTAAGCACATGCTAAGTATATAAGAATATGTTATAATTGTAGTTTATACACTGAATTTATCCAAAGTGATGGAGAGAAATTGGGTGAGGAAGAAAACTTGTCTAGAGAAATAAGAAAAATGGGTAGAGAAAATTGATTTGGTTTTTAAATTAGTTTTAGTTTATATTTACATTTATCACTGTATATATTTATTGGTCTATTTGGAAAACATGCAAAGAAAAACGGAGCATTTTTGCATATGGACAAAATGTGAAGTATGAAAAATACTCTCCCCATTCTCTTTGTAAAGGCTGAGTTATGTTTAAATTAAAAGTGAAATTGTTTGCATTAAAAAAATATGAAGAAATGCAGTAGTTGCATACATCACCATTGGCATTTTATGTACTTTGCTTCAACTGTACTGATATAACTTCAGATGCATCAAGGGCTATTCCAAAAAAATTGTACTTTTTTTCTTCCAAAATTTGCAGTTTGTAGGTGTAGTAGGGTTCCCAGTACCTTATTTTGCAGGCTAAACTAACATTTGTTGAATGCATCATGAATTTAGGTTAGTGGTGCCAGCCAAGGTTACTCACGGCCAGAAGACCCATACGCCAGTGAAACCTCTTGGGAGCGCCCTCCTGGTCCTTCACAATCTCAAGGTGCAAGGAGACCACCAGAGAGAAAATATGGTGCCATTTGAAGTGTACTGTGCCTTTCATTTGTTTTTGCTTTTACCATTATTTTATCCAATTTTATTATGGGAATTTGTTCTGCCAAATGTCATTTGGATTGACTCATATTTTGAAGCCTCAGTCTGATGTATTTCTTTGTAAACAAAATTCTCAGGTAAGAAGTAAAGAAGCCATAGTTATACCATGAATCTAGTAGTTGAATTGCATTTAATGAATTTTATGGAAATTTTGACTTTTTATCAAGTTCACTCGTATTGTTTTATACCTGTATAAATGATTATATTTGCATGCTCTGGAGTTAGATAATGCTTGATTGTGCAGTGCAGTTGATGTGTTGATCATGCTGTTTGAAGAAATAGAAATAATAGTTGTTTCCAATTTGTCTTTCAAAACCTACTGTTATTCCCCTTGTAATGATTTTACAGTGAGGGTAGTATAAAGGGTTGAGCCCTGGCGAGTCAGTCTGTTGAACACGTTATTTTAGGTTGAGCGGATTGAAGTTTTGAACCCTTATTATTCAAGTTAGGCTGTCTTGTTTAATCCGTTGAAAAAACATGACGAGACAAATTTTAGTTGGTCGGGTTAATTTGAAAAAAGGAGAAAAGAGTTTTGAAATAGGAGAAAAGAGTTTTGAAAAAAGATGAAAGACCTGAACGAATACAATACTTTCTTTTGTATCGATTTATACAATTTGTTCAACATAAATCTCTCTTATGTGAAATGTGGGTTGTATAAAGATCAATGGACAATCTTCTTTGGAGTAGTTGTGAATGGCATTGGAAAGAATAAGAATGCAATAATTTTTTTGTCCTCTAACTATTTGATGATATTGAGCTCTATTGCCAAATTGTTAATTGCAACTAGTATTTAATAACTGTCATAACAAAAACCCTATCCAATCACATTACAGAAACTTCAAAAGCAACGCAAAAATGATCACAACTTAACCATACATAAATCAGAATTACTTTCAACACAGATGGAAACATTGCCGGTGAAAGGGCAGTTAGTTAGTTTGAGTTAATTAGTGGATAATAATAAGACATGTTTCCTGTAAATAAGAGGAGAGATTGGAAGGGAACTTGACATTTGGGAAAACTATTAGTACTATTAGTATTATTAGAACCTTTATTTGTCAAGAAATATAAAATTGCATAGTAGAAATATAAAATGCTGAGCAAAAAGAAGACAAGTTTAGTTGAAGAGTCTACTACTTTCTTTATACAAAGCAGGTCACCAAACATACCAATTCAACGTCCTTTACTATTTATTGAACTATTCCTATATCTTCACACATTCAAACAAATACATACTATCAGCTTATAGTTGATAGTTATTATAATAATTCAAAAGGATTTTTTAATTAAAATAAATTTAATTAATTAATGATTAAAATATTAAAAAAGTAGTAATTTAAAATTAATTTTTTTTAATTAATTTAAACGATGTTGCTACCTACATCCTATTTGTTAACCATATCTCTCAAATTTTTTTAAAAACCAAAATACATAAAATACCCTTACTTATTTATTACATTCTTTAAACCCTAATATCTCTTTCTATCTTCCTCTTCTATCTTACACTCATATTCATCATTTCATCTCATACCCTTTTATTCTTCTTCTTCCATTTTCAACATCTTCAATCATCTTCATTGGCTCCCATTTACATCAGATTTGCATTATCTTATTCTTGTTCTCGTTTCTTACAATATTTAGTTAGAGTTATGTGATTAAAATTGAATTTGGTGAAAATGAAACTCATTTTGTCAGCTTATTTCTTTTACGCAAATTAAATATCCAGAAACGTACGTGAACCGAGTTTGCGTACGTCAACTCAGTCTGTCCAAAAACATATGGGAGCTGAGTTTGCGTATGTTTTTGGGCAGACTGAGTTCACGTACGCAAACTTCATATCACGTATATTTATGGATATACTTAGTTTGTGTAACCAAAATCAGTTGACAAAATGAATTTTATTTTCACCAAAATCAGTTTCAATCACATAACTCTAACTAAATTTTGTAAAAAAACAAGAAGAAGAACAAGATGATGCAAACCTGATGTAAATGAGAGTCAATAAAGATGATTGAAGACGTTGAAATTGTTCAAAATGGAGGAAGATGGATAAAAGGGTGTGAGAGAAAATGATGAATATGAGTGTGATGTAAAAGATGAAGATAGAAAGAGAGGTTATGGTTGAAGATAAAGATAGATTATGGTTTAAAAAATGTAATAAATAAGCAAGGGTGTATTTTGTTTGTAAAAAAAATTTGAGGGGTGTGGTTAGCAAAAAGTAGGGCGTAGATAGCAAAATTGTAATGTAAAACTTATTGATCTGATATATTTTTTATTTATTTATCTATTTTATTAATTTTTAAGAATAAATAAATTATTTAATTTGAAATATTAATAATTTTAATTATTTATAAATCATTTTTATAATAAATAAATCATTTTAAATTATTTACTTTAAATTGTTCTTTAAATAAATCATTTTTAATTTAAATTTTAAATAATATATATTATATATTATTTATAAATAAATTATTTTTTAAAATTATTTATTTAAATTATAATAAATAATTTATGAAAAATAAAAAAAGATTTTAGTTACGACTTAATAAAAGAAAAAATAATAAACTATAAATTATAAGTTGATAATTTATTTAAATTATTTTATAAAAAAAATATTATAATCTATAAACTCATAAATGATTGTTATGAAACAGATCTTATAATTTATAAACTATGCTCGTTTTTTTAACTCATCAAACATAACCTTTTTTAAAAAGTTTAATTTGAAATCAAAAAAGTAACTTTGTCTTTATATATATTCGAGTAAACTTTGGTTCTATATATAAAAATGGCAAAGTCAATATCAATGAAGGAAAATAAATGGAAGAAATGCTTTGCTTTTGAGAGATTCAACATCTATTCAAGGGAAAAAAAACTACCTGGTTTATGTATCATTTGAGTAAAAAAAAAAGGTTTATACATAATGTATTATTATAGAATGGTTTTGATAAGAACTTGTTATACGAAGTCAATTGAGTAGGTGAGTCCACCTTAACTTTTGTGGACCACCCCTCTAATAAGACACACAACATAATTAACTTGCAGATTGACCGAGTTGGCATTTGATATTGTCATAATTATTTGGAAGCACTTTGGATTAAAGACACACTTAATTAATCAACAAGCAATTAGTCTTGAGCCTTAAGGTTGTATCTTGTTGAGTCAAAAAAAGGCTGTATCTTGTATTGTACTAATTGATCAACAAGCAAAAGCGAAATACTTTGGGGTCTAATGAAAGAAAGTGCAAGTAGAAAATTCAAATTTGATTTAATATTTATTATCCAATGAAAAGCAAAAATAAACAAAAATTGATCACTAGTAGTTGACACAAATAATATGTACGTTCATATTTTTTTCGTAAACTCTAAGTTAAAATTTGTGATTTTTACTGACGTTGCATAGAATATGCATCATATTTTATTGCAGTCCATTTTGATTCTATCTTATACCACTAATCTAAACATACTCTAAATTTTATTATTTATAGAAAATAGAAAAGCTAAAAAAATTGAGTATAAGAAATAAGAGAGAAATGAATGTCATAACCAGCTGAATGATTCGGGATTAATGCATTATGCAAGTTTGCTTTAAGCTTCCTTGGCTTCGACTTAAGCTTCAAACTATTTGCTTCTGCGCCCTCTTCCTTATTCTGAAGTTTCCAAACACCTTACATTACATGGTTATTATAATTGAGTAAAAAATGTGTTCAAATTAGTTGTACTTTAATATACGAGCGAATGTGAAATAATTTATCTACATTTAATATTATTATGTCAAAAATATTTTTAATTTTTATTTTTTTGTAGGAGGTTGTGAGTTTTCGAAATTAAAATTTACTCATAAAAATATATTTAAATGTATTTTTTTGTTTTACATTAAATAAAAAAAAATCTTTTAACTTCAATCTTAATAAATGTAAAAATATTTTTTTTTTGTTTATAATTAATTAAGGTGTTTAAAGTTTTTAATATTGCAACTCAGAGATGTCCCCAAACTATGATTTTCAACCATAGAACATGATTCCATTTATAATATCATATAATAAATATTGATTATATCTGAACCATTTAGACTATAGGTGAATTATTTTAGAAGAAAGCTACTAACTCCATTCTTCTCTTCCTCAATAACATAAATTTGAAAAAAATTAGATAGCTACCAACTCCAACGTTTTTTTATTCTTTCTGCCTCTTCTTTTTCTATCATGCAATAACTTTCTCCCAAATTCTTCTCTATAAATAGCATTTCCCATCACATTACTCATGCAATAAACTTTGAGAGCTTCTCTTCTTCAACTACTCAATTTATATTTCTTGTTGTTTGTTTAATTTGAAGTGACATTGAAAAGAAACAACAATGGCAAATTCTATGAGCTTTCTCATACTTCTTTGTTTAGTCTTTGCTCCTTTCTGTTTATGTCATAAGAAAATGGGGTCATACCTTTATCCTCAATTTTATGACTATTCATGTCCACAAGCTCAGGAGATTGTTAAGTCCATCCTTGCCAATGCTGTTGCAAAGGAACCTCGTATAGCTGCTTCACTTTTGAGACTTCATTTTCATGATTGTTTTGTCAAGGTATGTGGTATTAATAATATATTATCATTATGCCAATTATAAATTTGGTGTCCTATTCTTTTTTATAATATATTGGTTATATTAATTAGAAAAATATTTAGTGTACACTTATAAAAATGTATACACTTTATCAGATAAAGAGAATAATGTGATATAAGTGATATGCTCCTGTGATAGGAAGAGATAAATAGCTATAAAATAAAGTGTTGAATGAATATATTAAAATTTGAGGTGTATATATATCATTGTTGTATTAATTATATTGGTTACCAAAGTTTTATAAGTTGTGGTCGCATTGAAATCCTTAATACTGTGGAGTATTGCACTCAAATTCAGTTGATGCAACTTCAATCAATCATGGTATATATTGTTGGTGTTGAGAAACATCAAAACATTGATGTTATGGTGATTAAAAAATGTATTTTTATTTACATAACATTGAAACTTCATATTGAAGATATGTTTGATATCTAACACATATCGGTGTTTGATAACAACAAAATAGTAACACGTATAATTAAATTCAATCAGTTCTATTTTCTTCAAATTATTATTAATGTACATCTACGGATGTGATTTATATGCTAAACTTTTTCAAATGCATAATGAGAAGAAGTTGATGTTGCAGGGTTGTGATGCTTCAATTTTGTTAGATGGCAATGGAGGCATTATTAGTGAGAAAGGGTCAAATCCTAACCGTAATTCAGCCAGAGGATTTGAAGTGATTGATGAAATTAAATCTGCACTAGAGAAAGAATGTCCTCATACAGTTTCTTGTGCTGACATTTTGTCTATAGCTGCCAGAGATTCAACTGTTCTTGTAAGTATTTTCTCTTGCTTTTACTTTGTAATATACTATTAATCTTTCACTCTTAAAATAGTTCATTACACATCTCTAAAATGTTTATAATTTATTTTTATAAACTCTCTAAGACAACTTACAAAAATAATTTAAATTTATTTTATCTTTGTTATAAAAATAATTTACACATAATTTAAATTTATTTTATCTTTGTTATAAAAATAATTTACACATACACTTTAATTAAACTCATACATTGCTATTCAATTTTATTTGTAGACTGGTGGACCAAATTGGGAAGTGCCTTTAGGAAGAAGGGACTCACTAGGGGCAAGCTTAAGTGGCTCCAATAACAACATTCCAGCTCCAAACAACACATTTCAGACCATCCTAACTAAATTCAAACTTCAAGGACTTGACATTGTTGATCTTGTTGCTCTTTCTGGTACAGTCCTTCAACTTGTCTCTTTTTAGTCTTTAGTTTTCAGAAACATGTTTGATCTATGTACAAATTTTAATTGGTAGGTTAATCCACTCCACCTTGTGTATTATAAATTTCATAGTCCTAGGAGGTACTCACAAAATGGAGTCAACCTTCATTTCACTTTCTTTTGCTTCTAATTTTCTTTTTTAAATTTATATTACTTTATTTTTTAATATAATTCATATTGAGCTTAATTTTAATACACTTTATGCGTAAATTTTTTACAATGTAAATAAATCACTAACCAATCATATATATCACTTTAGAAGTAATTATGATTAAAATCAAATATTTTGAACAATCACATGATTACGATTGATTGACTGTGTAAAAAATCATTACAAAAATTCGTTCATATTTATAATTCAAATTGCTGTTTATAGGGAGCCACACTATAGGGAACTCAAGGTGCACTAGCTTTAGGCAAAGACTCTACAACCAAAATGGAAATGGCAAGCCAGATTTCACTCTTGACCAATACTATGCTGCTGAATTGCGCAATAATTGTCCAAAATCAGGTGGTGATCAAAATCTGTTTTATCTAGACTATGTCACACCAACAAAATTTGACAACAACTATTTCAAGAACCTATTGGCTTACAAGGGACTATTGAGTTCTGATGAAATTCTGTTGACAAAGAATGAAGAATCAGCTGAGTTGGTGAAGTTGTATGCTGAGAGAAATGATATTTTCTTTGACCAATTTGCTAAGTCTATGATCAAGATGGGGAATATATCTCCTTTGACAGGTTCTAGGGGACAGATTAGAACAAATTGCAGGGTGATTAATACTTAGTGATCAAGCAATATATCATTGCTATATGGAAATCATACATGATTCTATTTTATGTTTCTGTTATTAATCCTTGAAAAATATTGTTGTTTTTCCTTGGTGAGTTTATAATCATGAAGCTATTGCTAATGTGTGCACTTGGGCATTTTGGCCTTGGATAAGATTCTTGTATGTGTCTCATGAAATTATTGTATTTATTTCCATTTCTTTTACATTAAGTTATTGTTCTTCCACAGTTTACAAGCCACACTTTGAGGGAATTGGCCAATAGCATATAACACAGAAAAAAAAAATATCAATATTAAACACATATTAAAACCAATAAAGTCAAGTATGAAATAATACTACCTAATGTCTCAAAAACTCAAATCAGTCGTTCAATCATTAGTATGTCGACCAATTCATTACATGATATTAATATGGACATATTTGGACGATGATGTTTCATAATCTTATTGTCATATCGGTTGCTAATATGATCATGATTAAAATGACATTAACATCAAAAAAATCTCAACAAATTACAAAATTTGAAAACTTAGAAATATGGTCCTTTTTCTTGCCAATTTTATTGTTCATCTTCTTCCCTAATTTATCCCAAAGTCTACATCTAAAATTTTTATTTTCCCTAATTTTTCATCTTCTTCCCTTATTTCTCCATTATATTCTTTCTAAAATTTTGGTGCTCTCTAATTTTTTCTTCCCCCAATTCTTCCTAACCCTAGTCATTTTCCCTTATGCATAATGCATATTGTGTTATGTCAAATAATGCATGAATGTCCTGAAAGATATGCATTTTCTTAGTGTGATATTTGTTTAATTAGCTTAACTTTAATTTAGTACATATTTATTTGATGATTTTGACAACTTTAGCGAATTTAAATGTATAAATATCTTATATACTTCAATTTTGTTCACAATTTTTTTTAATGCATTTGAATTTTTACTATTTTTTATCCATATATTCTATCTAATTTGAAAGATTTAATATCGGTTTTTTTAATTAAAAAAAATGTAAAATGAAGAGATAAAAATTGAATGTAAAAGTAATTTATGCACACAATTATTATTTTTTGGCAAGTTACACTTTCTTTATTATTTTATTTTTTTATAAAAGCAACAGTTTATATCGTCATTTAAAAATAAACATCTTATTTAAATTATAAACGACGATATGACATGTTTTAAATAACATAATAAATAATATAATAATCTAGAATAATTAACATACATAAAATTATAATAATTTTTTAAAAAATTTTAACTTTTAACTTTAACTTTTTTTTAATTAATTAAAAATACATGAATAATTATACATAGTTCTATATCATAAAATTGTATATTATAAAATTTAAAATATATATATTTTTTCAAAAATCTAAAATATAATCCAAAATTAATAACTTTTAAAATTAACTATCATTTTCATTTTCGTGAATAGTGAAAACTAAAATTACAATTCATTTCTAAAATATAAAGGTAAACATGATAGGAGGGGTAAAAGCGTAAAACACACCACCATCGTCGTCTTCGTGAATAGGGTTTATGCCCGAAGATCATTCACGAATCTGACATTACTCAAACTCTTGTAAAAAAAACTCACTGAAACAATTACGCCGTTATGCATCTCAGAATGCTACTATAAAAAACAGAACATCTCAACAGCGTCTTTCCACCACTGTCACCGTTATTAACGATGAGGTATTCACGGTTCATACAATTTTCACGTCTCCGCAAAACCCTAACCCAAAACCCTAATTTCACTTCTCCTCAAATTTCAAGACCCTACATCGTCTCACCAAATCAATACCAATTCAATCGAAAATTCCAATGCGAATCTATCCCCACGCGCAATTACACCACCGCATCGCCGGAATCCGACAAGGTTTCACCGATCGTGGACGAACTCATGGGGTTAACGCTTCTAGAAGTAATGGACCTCGTTGAAGTGATGCGCGAGAAAAAGGGAATCAACGAGCTTCCGATTATGATGCTGATGGTTCCCGGAATGGGAATCAGGGGAATGTGGTGAAAAGGGAGGAGAAGAGAAGAAGGTTGAAAAGACAGCGTTTGATGTGAAGCTTGATGCTTTTGATGCTGCTTCGAAGATTAAGGTTATTAAGGAAGTGAGGACGTTTACTAGTTTGGGTCTGAAGGAAGCTAAGGATTTGGTGGAGAAAGTTCCTACACTTTTGAAGAAAGGTGTGACGAAGGAAGAGGCTGAGAGTATTATTGCCAAGTTGAAGGATGTTGGAGCAAAAGCTTCTATGGAATAATAATAATAATAAGGTATTAATTCATGTTGCTGATGATACATTAGTTATTAACTTTGTTTTTGTATATATGTGTGCGCGCCCGTGTGTGATTGTGATAAACTCTATGTTTCGTGTAGAATTGAGTGAGAGGATATTTTGCTTTATGCTATATTGCCCACATATATGAAATACAGACATTGGACACTGCACCGACACATAAACACTGGTAATAATTTAAGAAAATGATTGTAATGGAATGTAACCACATATGTCGATGATGATGCTGACAGACGTTGGACAGCCGACTCGTGCAATTTGAAGTGTTGTTGCTACATAGCTGCACACCAAATAATTATTTGGGGCATTGAGAAGTTAGTTCAATATGTGTCTTTGGTAAACAATTTAATTAAGGACATATTTAATAAGCTATTTTGGAGAGCAATGGGCATGCTATAAGTTATTTTTACAAGGGTACCCAAACACAAATATAAGTGTTTATATCATGGGATAAGCTCTGGTAAAATGTAAATAAGCTATTCCAAACACTTCCACAAACTGATAGTGAGGAGCCAGTATTGCATTTTTTTTATTGTGCCTCTACTTATGATATATAGGAAAAGGGATTTCAAGATATAATAAGGAATCAGCAAGTATCTAGGTAGTTTGTAAAATTAAATAAGAATTTTGGGAGCTAAAACCATAGCTTGAGGCTTATCTAAAGAAACTATTTGATATAAGTTGCTGAAAATGAAGTCATCATGTAGCTGGTGAACTTGTTGCTTATGTGAGGTGAAATATCCTCATAGATGAAATATCAGCATTTAGCCCCACCTGGACTATTGGTGTTCAATTGAATAGATAGACATGGGGAGATCTTACTCGAGATCTTTAGTTAGATACTCACATTGTCTGATATATTCTTATTTACATCTGAATAGTAATAAATAATAAATAATAAATAATAAATAATTTTAAAGTAAAATATACAATGACTATTTGTAGGGGAAGAAAGGAAAATAATTATTTGGTGCAGCACTTTTTAACAACAACCAAAGTTTGAAGCTCTTAGGTTGTGTGGGTTTAAATTATCCCTCCTTTAGACAAATTACTGTTGGTGAGCAAATCCTAACCAATTTCTATCTTTTCTGTATCTGTATGTTTTTTTTCAATGTTAAATCGATTCCTGCAATTGGTGTAACCTTTACTTTAAAGAAAAGGGTTGAAGTGTTGGATGATTGGAGATTGATAATTATATTGCCTAGCACTAGTTCTATACTGAAAACATAGACAACATAGAGTAAAGTTTCAAATTAGATATTTGCATTAATAATAAACAACATTTGCCTATCATGTTCTCTATGTTCATATGCATGTCCTGATAGTAGGGACAGGTCGTATGTACATTTTCTGTAAATACTAAAGGTTTTTGGCAATTTCAAGTTCTAATTGGCATTTTAATATTTGGTGTTTGTCTAGGAAAAAGCCAGGATGAAAAACATAACATGGCAGAGAGGTTTTGTTTTTGTAGCAGCTAGTGCCTCACACCCAAGTTTCCATTGGCAGGTGATGGAAGTCACTGAAGGTCTTCTCATGATGCAAAGCTGTTATAGTTTCGTGTATTTGAAAACTTTGTCGAGCTCATTATGTTCCTTCCTTTCTTCCTTTTTTATTTTTATTTTAACCGTGCTACGGGCTATTTTTGCCCTGAAATTCATTGATAATTTTTTAACCAATGTTGTAGAATTGATTTATGATGGTGGAATCGTTTTTTATCCCATTGGATGTCTACTGAACTACCATAACCTCATAATAATGTGTAATGGGCACTTTGAATTGGAGTTACAACTTACAACCTGATTGCAGTCTCTTCTTTAACTTGTTTTGGCTGTGTTCAGTTTGTAGTATCCTTTCCATTGGTTTCCTCTTGTGCGAATGAGCTCTCACGGATCAATAGATCGACTCTTGTGATATTACCATACTTTTTCTGTGCAATGTGCATGCTGCGCCCCAATTCCTTTTAATCTCATCTTTTTTGTGATTCTAGTTTCAAGCTATGAAGCATTGGCGCAGAACCTAATGAAAATTAACATTAAATTAATGCAATCTGATATTTGAGATTAAAATAGCGAAAATATGTAAGATGACATTTCATATTGCAAACACTTGTATTATGAAAACGACATTTAATCCTCACAGTCCAATTATCATTTATTAAAATCAGTGTTTAGAATTATTTTGAATTAAAAACATTTGACCTAGCAAGTTTCTTTTTCCCAATTCTCACATGTGATGTTGGCTTCTCGAGACATATCGAATGCTTACTCTCCTCCGTTGTTGCCGAATGTGATGCACTGAGACAATTGAAAATTTGCATCCATATCCTTTTAAAGCCTCTTTACACATTTAATTAAAAAAATGAAGATTGGGATTTTTTCATGTACCCAAAAAACATTGTGTATAATTACTACCAATTAGAATGAAGAAAATATATGGCGGAGATTCATGAATACAAATTAATGGATAAAATTCATTGAAATGTAGTAGGATAGAAAATTCATTTATTTAATATTTTTTCTGATTCGTTATTTTTTTTTAATTAATTTTTGTAGATCTTTAATAAGTGATATATTTTAATTTTTGTTACGATCACAACAAAAACTATAACAATATTTGATTATTACAATTCTTTTTAACAGTTGGCAATATATATATTCATTATAATATTCTTTTAAAAAAACCCATCCATTTAGCTCAAAAGATTTTTCTTACATGCTTTTAATTATATGTAAACTTTTGAAATGCATGGTATTTATCAAAGTTCACTGTACTTTCGTTTTTTCAACGGTTCATGAAAATAACTATACAGTTGTTTGAAAGATGTATATGATAAAGACTAACATTCATCATTTATAAAAGATAAAAGACAAAAATGAATAAAAAAAAAATATTTAATAAAAGATAAATGATCAAAATTATATTTAAACTTATAAAATATTACTTGGTAAAGTAAAGCTTATTCTGGTGTCAAATTCTCTAAAGACTTGTTATTTTTCGGATAAAAACAGTTTTTAAAAATAATTTTCAACTGTCAAAGTATTTAATTAAATATGTCAATAGTTGTACCTTTTTTTTTTTTTTATAATAGTGAGTCATTTTACTTGTTGTACTACTTAAACATTTTTATTTTTTTGAAGTCTAAATATATATTAAAAATTAATTATTTATATTAGGACTACACTAAAAATATCGAAGAGACAGAAATAAAAGAAATACGAAGCTCTTAAGTGCGTAAAAAACGGAAGAGAAAATTGGATTAAACTTCAACAACTTTCTTTGTATTTAGATAGAAATCATTTTCATGTGAAAACAGATTTCTTTTAATGGCAGTTGTATTGAACTTTGACAACCTTCCTTCTTTCTGTTCTGGTTGTATTAAACTTTCAGTATTGAGGTTTAATTTAAATATTTTTACACTCTGTTTATGATGATCATTGAAGTTTCCTTCTTATTTATCTTTTGTTTGCTTAAGTGATTTCATAGTTGGTTATTTTAAATACCATCACTTTGCAATTGTGTGAACATTTCAGACCATTATTGAAAAACTACTAATGATGTTTTTTAAATTAAATGTTTCAAATATTCCTTACAACGAGCTTTAAAAAGCATACAAAGTCAACATTGGCAAAACTTCAAAAAATACACATGAGGCCGACATGTCCAAACGAGAAGCATGAAACTTTCTCATTGTCCACCATAGACGAATGTTCATTGAACTAAACGTTACTTTTTTCTTCCTCTAAAATTTTAATATCCCCTCTTTGCCGTTCCCATCCCTTCAAACCACCATAGAAATGGAATGAACCTTCATCACCAATCACCATGTCCCATAACCCACTGCCATGGAAGCATGCACCAATGGTCCACCATCTCCTCCCTATGCGACCGCCCAAGTAAATAATCTATGGTAGACCAAATAGCCTAGAAGCCACCATAAGTATGATCAAATAACTTTTTCTTCCAAATAGACTTTTCAATATTATTTTACTATCAGTTATTGAAAATTAAAAGGATAAGATAATAAAATACTAGCTTTTTCAGACTCCTATTTTATCGTTCGGCACTATAACATAACAAAACTCGCTCAAAAGTATATCACTTAAGCTCTTTCCATAAGACCATAACTAAGTTGTCAAACTTTTAACCTCAAACTTAATGAACTCAGAAAATCAGAAGTATGTTGGGAGAAATCGAAAAAAGTTTACTATGATATGCTCATTTCCTCAGTTGATAAAAACATGTAAAAAAACTACTCTTTAGATCTAAAGTATACAGATGATAATTTAATACTAAGGTAGGTGTCGCAACAGAAGTAATTGCTTGGTAGAACTTAGAAACCAAAGAAGCCAAGCTCACTGGCTCTCTCCTTCTCAAATGTTTCGAAGTATTGATAGATAATTGTTACTGCAAGCAAAATCCCTGTCCCTGAACCAATTGCCCCCATAAAATCTGCCAACACGGTCAGGGCACCAATACATATGCCTCCAAATGCTGCAGCCGTGGGGATGTATCTGTTTAGCTCTTTCTGCAAGTTCGACTCACGGTGTCCAGGCATTACCATTTGTTGTTCCTGCAAATTCAAAAACATGTATCCGCTGAAATTTAAAGAGCCAACATAATAGATACTACTCACTCAGATGAACTTTAATACCAAGTGGAAATTCCCATACGACAAAACAGCATTCCCAGCAACAAACTCAATTTCAAAATCAAAGTTGCCAAAACTATTACCAAAACCATAAACCAACACATTGAAAACTTCATAAAACAAAAAAAAAAGTGCAACTCATGCACCTCCAGCGGGCCAGTCAATGCCCTTACAAGTATACTAGCCTTAATAGTTAAATTATAAATTTATATTAGTCTGAAAACTAATATTCAGTGCAGATTGGTTTAGCTAATAATTAATAAGGGTCACTCTTCTCAATCTTTTGAGTGGGTTGTAGGGAGTTTTTCATTTCTTGCTTTAAGCATTATTCTTGCGATGATATAAGGAGTATTTGTCTACCTCGTTTGATAATTAAATTTCCTTTTCATAAAAAAAAATATATTCATTTTCTTAACCACAGTATATTGGCTTCTAAAGAATGCTTAAAACCCAAGTATGGCTAATGTCTTGCTTCATGTAAGTATTATATCATGTTATCAGAGGAAACTAAATTCCAATGGCTCAAAGCATCATAAATTATCCTGCTTATCACCAGGTGAATCATTTCTCTTAAAAGTACAGATACTGACAGAGCAGGCTCATCAATTATTATATTGCAAGAAAACTATAGGTCGAGAAAAAAGTAAAGGCATGTGTGGGAAAAAATGCTAGTTAGTATACCTTCAACTGCTTGGCAACATCCCTAGCAGATGAACCAGAGACCTCAATCCAAGTTTTAGAGAACAAGGCACAGGCTGACAGCATAAACACAAGATAGAACAGTGCATGGAAAGGATTGGCTGCCATATCAGCTAAACTGCAAAATATATGCAGCAAAATAATATTAAATTTGGTGGAAGCTTTATATTTTATTAGTTTACCAAAAAAAGCCACGCGGATTAACATAAGTGTAATTGGAAGCATGTCTCTTACCTGGACGGTGCAGTGATATAGTATGCAATACCGCCGACAGGAATTGAATGACCACCTCCATATTCAGATTCCTTCCATTTCCCCAACAGATTTACAAGGAAGTTTCCACTGTACTTACGGTGGAGAAGCTGAACAATTCCAGTAAGATTACACTGTTACAACAGAAAACCCAAAAATGCTAAGCCCAACCTATCATAAAACAATTATTACCTGGGAGATAAAGTAGAGATTGGAAACAAGGGCAGACTGAAGAATAATGGGCATGTTGGAGGTATAGAACAGTTTGATTGGATATGAACCCTGCTGTCCACGGGCATTCTTTGACCTTACAGGCAAGACCACACGGAAACCTTGGAAGTATATCACAATTAGGAAGATCAAGACAGTAGCAAGAAGATTTGTCACATTGGGAAGATTCTGCCGGTAAAATGCTTCGCGAAGAGCACGGACCTTGTCTGTTCTAGTTATCAACAAATGGAACAAAGCAATAACAGCACCCTCAAATTCAGCTCCACGTCCACTATTAATGGTGGTAGGACTAAATGCCTTCCATATGATGTTTTCACTGTAAAAAAATAACAAGAGAAATCCTTCTAAGTTTTTGATAAAAGGTAAGATGCCGTGGTTAGTAGTTGCTGTACAAAGATTTCATAGACTAACGCTGGATATGTTTTATCGGCAGAGACTAAAAACCTACCAGATATTAGTCGCTATGAATAGGGAAATTCCAGAACCTAGACCATATCCTTTTTGAAGAAGCTCATCTAAACATATCACAATAATACCCGCAAAAAAGAGCTGGAGGATGATGAGGATGGCATTTCCCACTCCAAGTTGGCCCACACTACCATACATCCCTGAAAGAACATAGGCAACTGCCTCTCCGACAGCTATCAAAATACCAAGTAGCTTCTGTGCTCCGTTTCTGCCATAGAAAAGGAATTTAACTCAATATATATAGTATATAACACAATATGCCACCCAAAATAGTGAAAACCGCTAAAGACAACAGGAGATATAACATGACAAGTACCTAATAACATATACCGTTAAATGAAGGAATGCTTGTCAAATGGACAACCACGGCAAACAGTAGTGTGGGAGAGAGGAACAAATATATGTAATTATGATTTCATCTCATTGATTTCTGAATTTAAAAGTCGATTGATGGACTAAAGCTCTAACCAGAACCTAACTAAGACTCATAACTGATTCTATTGAACAGATTCAGTTGAGCATGGTCAGCAATCATGTGACGCTGTAACAGCTAAACTACATATGACTCAAATAGATGTAACAACAATAAACCACAAACACACAGAATAAATTTTAGAGTAGGATGTACTCAGATAACCACAAATGTAAAACCAGCTGAAATTACTGAAAAATACAAGATGTTCATTAAAGAATAAAAGTTGTAAAAAGAAAGACACTTACAAAAGGGCACGATCTTCTCGTACATTGTTGTCCACTTCAATGATCTTTGATCCAGCAAGAAGTTGCATGACCAGCCCAGAAGTCACAATGGGAGTGATTCCAAGCTCCATGACAGTTCCACGGTTTGAAGCAAGAATAACACGCATCCAATAGAATGGGTCTGCACCTGTTGTCGAGTGTATTCCATATAGAGGGAGCTGACTACAAACCAGGAAAATGAAAAGAGAGATCACGGTATATATGACCTTCTCTCTAAATGGCACTTTCCTGTCAGCTGTCTGAACTTCAGGAAGGAATGAGAGAAACGGTCTTACTAAGTGAAGCACCCTAAACCCACCTCCCATCTTATCAAACTATATCAATTGAACCTGCATCATACATTCAACATTAATATATGTAAGAACATTATAAAAAAAGGAGGGGAAAACCAAAATCTAGAATTTTAAATCAATGAAATGAGTGTTGGTAGCAATTAACGCGACTATTATTTATTACTAATTCCCTTTTTCTTTTACTGTATGAGATTTGGCAGAAGTAGGAGTAGCAAGGTTTCAATATGAAATGACCTTGACCTGCTAGAGACTTTAGCACATAATAACCAAACGCGCAATGTTTGGGAGTTGGGATAGTAGCAGGTTGGTTGCAACATTTACAAACCACCTTAAATTTACGACCCAATAGTTTCAGTTAGGAGTTTTTGAGGTGTTCCTCTAAAGCCTAAGCTTTTGTGAAAAATCAGAATTTGAATAAACAAAAAATAAGATTTCTGATTATAAGAATTTTTTATAATTGTAATAAAATAAAAAATAGATTCTGTTTTACATAAAATATTTACATTTAAATATAAAACCACTTGTTTTTTTTTATAAAATCTTAAAATTACTTTCTGTCAAAAGGTAAGACAAAGGGGCACTTAATACAAAAAAACCTTCTTTCAAATGGAGCATTCAAGTTCAACAAGACATAGGAAATAATGGCAATTGGCTAGCTTCAAATCAAACAAAAACAAAGCAACAAAAAAAAAAGTAAATTGAAAAATAACAATTTTGGTTGTAAAGTTAATCAGAATCCCCTAAGATTGGTCCCTCCCTCAATACATAACTTATATTATATTACCAGATTATTACTGAAACAGGTAATGTCAATTATCACTGAATTAACCTTCTTGTCCTAAGAGAGCATTGCATAGCTACATACACCGAATTAATACAATGTAATGAAATCTAGCCATTTTAACAATGAAGAAAAAATATTGGAGCTAAGCAATATAATCACAAATTGCATGCAATATTTTATATAGATAGATCTCGTATCATGCATTCAGAAGCAAAAAATATATATAAACCCTAATTCGCACATGCAGAGAGAAACGAAGTGGAGGCAAAATGATAATGTCAACTGGGACACGGAGAGATAGCAAGAAAGAGATTAATAAAAATAAAAATAAAAATAAAAATAAAAATAAAAATACAGAAATTGAAAACCTGAAAGAAAGAAAGAAGGACGGTAAGAACGAGGAAGCCAGAACGGTACGGAGGAGGGTAGGTATTTTCCGTAAGTTGCTGCTGAGTGGAGATATTAATATAAAAATGTAAATCATAAAATAAGATATTATCTATTCATGAACGTTCATTTTCGATTTTGTTAGTCAACTTTCGTAAAAAGTAAAAAGGTTTAGTATTTTATATTTTTCTATATTATTAATTATTTTTCCATATTAAAATTAAATTCTAAAATTGAGATATAAAAAACATAAAAAATTATGTGAAAGGAAATAATATTATTGAGATACATTGTTTCAATGAAGATAAGTCATTATTTATGTTTATTACCTTTATATAGTATATCCAGTCAAAATAATATATATATATATATATATATATATAATATATTTTTGAATCAGTCAAGAAGAATAATTAATAATATTTTATTATCAATAAGTAATTAATTAGAATTTTTATTAATTATAATTTAAGTTTAATGATCATATATTATCATATAAATTACTTTATATTAACAATCAATTCAAATCTTTAATTCAATTGTTATTCAATAATGTTAGTTATAATTATAATGTGAGATGATGAAATCAAATATTTATATTTATGGAATAATATTCACCTATTAATGTGTTTCCTTTTTTTAAAAAAAATTAACGTATTTGTTGTTTATGCGGTGTGTGAGATAACTATATTTTACATAAAAAATTTAAAATGACATATTTGTCAAGATAAAAGTGAGACCAAAACAATATTCCTTTTATATATATTTTTATAGATTACCTTTTTGAGAATTGAGTAGAGATTAGGACTAAGTATTAAATTTGTGTATAACATATTTCATATGTACCAAGCTACTCATAAGTATTTAATGGGAAAACATGGACAAACGACACATATAATTGGTTGTGTTCTCATAGATGTACTCAACTCATCACGATACTCGTGCAAGTGAAATGATTAGTCACAATTAAATTAGGTTGCATAATAGCTCTCACTATTGGGAAATTACTTCTAAGCCACATAGAAATTTATCAGTATAAAATCTCTAAAGTTTAGCCTCACTCGAAAACTCGATAATAATCATCACAAGACTCACAATTTTGTAAATCTCAACACATGACCAAAAATCTTTATATCGTGAAGTATGTCTGATAACTGTTGGTTCAAAACCTTCACACTTATCTTCCATCATTTATTGTCATAAATAATTCATTGTAGAAAACAGTGCCTTCACAGAACAAATGTGAGTTAAGTATATTACAATCATATAATTTATGTATCATGTTCATACAATTTATATCACATTCACATCACGCATCTCACTTAATCACAAGATAACACATAGAATCAACATATTAATGATAATTAAATAACATGTATATAGAGTTAAGACGATAGCATATTACAATAATATACAATAAATCACAACAATTATATATTAATATCCACAACAACGATCTAATAAGGTTTTTAAATTCTTGTATTACTATTATTCCAAATATTGAATCTTGTTCATTTATTTAACTTAATAAGACAATAACCTTGGATGGTTTGAGAAATATGATATTCCGGTATATATATATATATATATATATATATATATATATATATATATATATGAATCAATCACGTGAAAACTACTTTTACATAGATAATTCCATTGAAATGTTCTAGTTGAGTACGCCACACTCGTAATTCGATTTCTCGTGATCGCACCACTCTAACTTTATAATTTGTTGGACAAAGAGAATGAAAGAGTTCAAAATGAGGTTTGATTGGTCGAAATCAACATTAATAACACATATAGGAAATAAGCAACTATAATTAAAAATATTACATAGTGAGACTTATCGATTTACGAAAAGTATCTTAACGAATGATTGACCAACACAAGCTCTCGATAAAGTGGTTGTATGTAGTTATTTGGGAGAAAATAGTGCATTTTGAAAAAATGGTTGTTGAAAACCGTACAAGGTGAAAAATGACACAAATATAAATTTGATGCCCATTTATATAGTTAGAAACCAATGTTTGTATGCACGCGACGAGAGTCTTTGCATTGATAATTCGAGCATTAAACCTAACATTTCATGTGTATTCTTGCATGGAGAGTCGATGCATTTAAATGGGGTATTTATGAGTGTGTCGTACTGCGGAAACGACATTTCAAACTGCGACATACTAGATAGTTAATCCCAGATAGCGGTGCGGTCAACTCCGGAAATCGGGATAGCGGATTGCGGGATACTGGGATTTTTTAGACAAATTATAAGAATAATACTATATAAACATGCATAATAAAACAATGTCTCAAACTCATTAACATTTATAAATAGTCACAAAAAAATAAACATTCATAAATTAAAAAATAAAACAGAAAGAAGCAACAAAAAAAATTAAATTAAACTAAAGAAATAGAATTAAATAAATAAGTAACAAAAGATTAAAAAAAATTAAATTAAAAAAAAAGAAGTAACAAAAAAATAAATAAAAATAAATGAAACAGAAGAAACAATTAAAGTTAAATTAAAAATATAGAAAAAAAAAACAAGAAGTAGAAAAAATGTAACATAAAGAGAAAGAACTAAAAATAAAAGAAAAATTAAATTAAAAAAAAAAAGTAAAAGAAAGTAACAAAAATAAGAAATTTGATTGTACAAATACATATCAGAGAAAGAAGTAAAAAGAAGAGAATATGTGACGAAGAGGAAAGGTGTAGAGGAACAGGAATGACGAACACAAACAAGTGACAAACATGAACAGGCGCGACGAACACGAACGAGAAGTCGAACAGACGCGGCAAACACGAAGTGACGGACACAAAGGACGACGAAACAGCAGAGGAAAAAGACAACTAACTCTGAAATTTGAAGGACAATACCAAAATTGCCCTTAAAATATTTTAAAATTTAAGAGTAAAATTGGTTTTTCATAGAAAAATAGATGAATTTTCAGAAGAAAAAAATATCGTTTTCTAGCGTTTGAGAACCTGTGATCCGGAACGCGACCTGCGAACCGGCCCAAATCGCACGCGAGCTCTCGTTTCCCCGCGCTGCTGCGCTCTAGCGCGATCCCAGCGCAAACCGGCGCTATTGACTACCTAGGCAACATATAGGTTTCTATGTGTGTCTAAATTTATATTTGAAAAATAGTCAAAGTTTGTTGACTCAATTTTATTATTTTTAAATCCTAATATATTTTATTCTAAGATATCCTATACATATATTTCTTACCCTAAGACTTCATAATATCTTTTAACACATCACAAACAATTATCCATATAAATCATACACATGATTTAAGACAATTGAGTGTTACATTAACCTATGTGTAAGTAGTGTCACATAGAACATCCGACAACTATAATTTCCAACACCCCTATCTATCTTCTTCAAAATGTTCCTTAAAATTTATAACCTTGAATGCAAAAAAGCTCACTAAAATATATAACTTAAAATAAGATTGCTAATTTTTTCATATTGTAGATCCAATAAAAATTCATTAGTTATTCACGTGATCTTCTATATTTGAGATACATGATACAATTAACAAATGGTTAATTATACTTTAAAATTAGACTCTAATTTTGATATTGCTGTTGTTCTTCTATAGGACTAGATTGTTAAATAAAATTTTAGGGATTTTGAATTTTGGGGAATAAGATAAAAAAACATATCAAAATACTTTGTGATGCAATTGATTTGACTTATATATAGAGACTTATGTATTCGAAGATATTAATTTAATTAACGTGATTCAATTCTACATAGATTGTTAAGTTGTAATACTTGTGAGTTTGAAAATTTGAAGTCTTAATTTATAAAAATTTCTCATTGATGCTAAGGTTATAGTTAACAAAATAAGCTCCCAAATGCATGTTTGATTCTAAAGTGAAATCGAACAAGCAAAACCAAACCTATGATGCCACTTGAGAATTGAGCACGCTCTCCGTTTTTCCATTGCTTTCTTCTTCTTAAATCAATTCAACTTTCAAACTCATATATGTCAACGGTAGCGCCTAAGCGCGACCAGTGGCAATGGGAGAATGCCATCGCCGGCTCCGCCGCTGGATTCGCCACCGTCGCTGTCATGCATCCCCTCGACGTTGTCCGAACTAGGTTTCAAGGTTCTCTTTCTTACTCTTTTCGTATAAATCAATTGTTTTTTCCTTTTCAGATTTGCCCTACCTTCCAGGCAATTTTTTGAAGCATGATTTGATTTCGCAGTTAACGATGGTCGAGCCTCTCATCTTCCAAGTTACAAGAACACCGCTCACGCCATTTTCACCATTACTCGATCCGAGGTCTCTGTTTTTGTTAGCTCACCGAATTCAACGTTTTTTTTCTTCCTGAATTTTGGTTGCAATTAATTACCTTCATTAAATTTTCAGTTTTATGCAGTTCAATGATCATAAATCACTTGTTTCGGTTTATTGCTTTTGGCTATCACAGTATGTTACAATTTTTAGAAAGTAAAAACCTTTGATTGCTATACTTACTAGGCAATAGGTATGCATTGACACTTGCAGGTTTATCCTATTTTTCGGCCCAATATCATAAATGGTAGATAAAGTCAGCACTATGGTTTCTGGTATTTTCTAGGATTAAAGAGAAACTGAATAGCATCCCGGGAACTAAGACATAAGGGTGTTGCAGTCGCACATAGTGATATCAATGTGAACTTAGTTTTGTTGACATATTGTATTAAGATAGGAACCATGTGTAAGACATGTATACAACACCACATCAATATGTGGATATTTGGTCTTGCTAACATGTGCCCTTATAACATTTGTTAAGGAATCAAAAAATAGAAACTTTGTAATTTGTATTAGAAACAACAATTTTAGAGCTTTTAAGAACTGAAACCTCAACATCCAAGACAATATTTCTACATTTGGTTATTTAACATGCGTCCTTAGGGAACTTGTTAGTATTATCTAAATTTATAAAATGTCATAAAAAACACATTCTAAACTATGATAGAGACCTCAAGACTACATATTTCACTTTGTGTTTTTACTTTTGTGAGGATCACCTCGTGCTTCACTAGTTGTTAATATATCTGTAGCTAGGATTGTAGGCTTCAATGTCCTTTGTTTCCACTTATTAATGGGTTTGGTGTTAGTAACTTGACATCTTTTGTGAATTACAATAGGAGAGAAACTTCTGGTTTAGTACTATGTGTATGTCATACTATGAGTGTGCTACTTATGTGCTGTGATTTATCTTGCAGGGATTAAGAGGACTTTATGCAGGCTTTCTTCCTGGGGTTCTTGGCTCAACTATTTCATGGGGTTTATATTTCTTTTTGTAAGTAGCAATTTCAGTCCTGAAGATATTTTTCGTTTTTATATCTGATGCTCACTTATAGAGAATTATATTATATTAGGTGGCAGACTCTTTATATATGCATCCTGATTTTTGTGCATGTAGTATGCATCCTCTCTGGTTAAACTTTAAATTATTTCAGTCCGCGTGATTCTCTCCTCTTCTCTTTCACACACACACAGCTTATTTTTCTTAGTCAGGGCCAAATAAATATCTTGTATTCTACAGTATGTGATGATGTCAGAAATATTATTCTCTATCTAAAACATTCATGACAGTCACTATTCATTAGTAGCTAAGGACTACTTTTCCGCGTCAATGTGTGTACAATGGGACCTTGTATAGAACCTGATAGTTTCATTACCACCATTTTTTTTGGAAAATAGCATTACTTGTTTTTTATTATGTCAAAGGATTGTCCCCTGTCCCTGTCCCCTTCTTTTGTGACTTCACTGGAGTCCTTGCATTTTTTCTCCCAGACTTGAATTATTTTATTACTAATTTTTGAATGATCGCTGATCCACCTTGTTGCTTTCCTAGAAGACCAAAGTCATCACCCCATCTTTTTCTTTTTCTTTTACAATTGTAGCTATGACAAAGCTAAACGAAGATATGCTAAGAACAGAGAGGAGAAGTTGAGCCCTGGTCTTCATCTTGCCTCTGCTGCAGAAGCAGGAGCTTTGGTGAGTGTTCAAAAGTATAATATTATGGATGGACATCCACACTTGTAATTCATAGTAAGATGTTTGGATATATTATATGTTGTTCAATCCTGCTAGCATTTTGTTGTTGCAGCTTGGAGTAAAGTTTTAGCATCTCTCTAGGTTTTGCATTTTTAACTTCAGAGTGACAAGAAGTGATACAATGTAGTGGTAAAACCGTATCTGATGGAAATTGTTGCTTGAATATTATGCGAGTCATGTGAGGATGTAACTAACATAACTTTACTACTTTCTTATCTGTGTTCATTATATTTGAGATATTGCTTAATTTTAATAGTTGGATGTCAAGGGCTCCAAAACCTGTCAAACATATTGCGGCACATTCCTGAATGGTGTCAAAACTGAACCTACTGTGATTTTGGTTTCCTTCACCTGTTGTCAGGTTTGCTTGTGCACAAATCCTGTTTGGCTAGTGAAAACGAGACTGCAGCTTCAGACTCCTCTTCATCAGGCACTGCCATACTCTGGGCTATATGGTCTGCTCTCCATCTTACATTAACTTTATATTTCTGAACTGTTCATTTTGGGGTTAATTTTCATGATTAGGGGTGGGAATAGGTCAGGCCGCCCAATAGGAGCCTATGGCTAGGCACAGGTTATTTAAAAAGCCTATTAGGCCTGATAGACCATACCGTATATATGTAATTAAAATATAATATTTGTATATATATATATATATATATAGTAATAATAAAACAAAAGACTTGTAATATTTGTGTGTTAAAGACTCTTTATTTTCTCTCTTTAAAAAAAGACTCTTTATATTTCTATAATAAAAGACTTTTTATTAGAATTTTGAAGCCTAATTTTTTGCTCCCACTCCATACCTATTCTTCTCTCTCAAAATCATTGTGCTATAAATTCAATGTTTGTATTTCATTATTTTATTTTGTTAATAATTGTTGTTCATATATACATCAAGTTTGTTGCAAAACGTGAAAAAAATGGATGTTATGCTTGTATAGGTCAACAAAATTCACCCTTTTTGTATTGGTCTATTAACCTTTTTAGATAGGCGAAATATCCTTTTTATACGCCTTAACACAAAATAGGCTTAGACCAAGGCTTAAAATAAAGCCTTTGACAAGTAATAGGCCAGACTCAAGCTTTAGTTTTAAGTAGACCTGACCTATTTAAGCAAAACTCAGTCTGACCCGACCTATTCTCACTCCTAATAATAAATAGAATTGAAATATGATGTCATATAAAATCAAATTATTTAAAATGTCATGTTAAATATAAAAAAAAAACATTAATTTCATTAATATATTAACTTGTTAATCTATTAAAAAATGTCTAAATATTTATTTAAAATGTTAACATGAACTAGGCTTTTAAATAGGCTAACCAGACTTTCATAAAAGTCGGGCTCAGGCCTTAAAAAAACCTATGATAGGCCACAAGCCTTCAATTTTTTTGACAGGTCAGACTCATGCGTTGCAAAACCTAGTTCGGCTCGGCCTATTCCCACCCTATGATGTTCATGTCTTTCCTACTCATGCCCTATAGATTAGCTATAAATTCATAGCTCAGTTATTATCTTTTACTCGTCAATTTTCTTAATCTGAATCACCTTACCCAAGCTGAGCTAGAAATTAGGATTTGTGTTGAAAGATGGCTCATTTTCACTGACTGGTTCATTAGTGTCAGAGTATTTGGTGGGTCGTTTATCCTTCTCACTAAGGTTCTGGGAAATCTTATATTTATATCACCACTATATGTGTTGCAGTATCTATATTCAGTCATTAATTACTACACGGTATTAAGCATACTCATTCATCCCATTTCTTTCAAGTTTCAACTACCTAGAAGCTAAAACATGATAGTAACAGTATATTTTGCTTTTTGTGGTTATATTCATCATTATTTGAATTGCTAACCAGTCATGACTTTTTTTTATCTGTAAAATCAAATATCAGATGCATTTAGGACCATAGTGAGGGAAGAAGGATTTAGTGCACTTTACAGAGGGATTGTTCCTGGTCTTTTTCTGGTATGTTGTTGGCTCTTGTTATTTTCCCGTCAATCTCGGAACTTAAAATTATGACTAAACATTATTATGTGTGGACTGTGATTTTGAGCTTAAATAAAGATAAGGGCTTGAAAGGAAAAAAGCTAAAAGATCAATCAATAATTAACGTTGAGCCAGTTGCAACGAGCCACTGTGATCTCTTCAATTCAATCTTACAATTAAACCCATAAACTATTGGAAATCTCACAATATATCCTTCAAATAAATTACTGTCAAGTTACAATTCGAACTAGTCTATCATGTGATTTTCACAAGGTCACTAACACATGTTAGCATAATTTTTCTATTGTGATGAACTGGTTATTATATTATATTAATATGTATATAATTATATACACACACATCATTTTATGATTTCTAACCATTCATGAAATTTCATCTGTTAAAATTAAACAGTCATGCATTTAGGACCATTATGAGGGAAGAAGGATTTAGTGCACTTTACAGAGGGATTGTTCCTGGTCTTTTTCTGGTATGTTGCTTGCTCTTGTTATTTTGCATGTCAATCTTGGCACATAATTTTAATGAAAGATTAAATATAAAAGTGGAGTTGTGCATACATAAAGATAAAGGTCTTTCTTTTCCAATCTTTAATGAACATAGCGCCATTTGCAACTAGCCATCAGGAACATAAATCCCCCAATTAAATTCATAGACTAAGAAATATCACAGTGGATCCTTCATTCAGTTTCTGTTAAATGCTACAGAATTAATTTGTCGTGTGATTGTCACATGATCACTAACACATGTCACCGTATGACTTGGCCATATCGTCTTCAGCATCACTAATATTCCATGTTAGATATGAATTTTACAAAATATATCTCAATATATTTGGTAAGAAGTTTTTCAAAAAGTTAAAAATCATGCGACCAAGCTCACGACCTCTCATTATCAAACATCTTGTTAGAAATATAAAATCATTTATGAATCCCCGCCTAGCGATTTAAGATTTTAGGAGAGTTGGTCCATGACATGGTATTAGAGCCTTTGATATTCAAGTGTTTGATGATCCTTGTTGCTCTCACTCTTCTAATAAAAATGATCCTATTTATCATAGGGGATGGAGTATAGTTACTGGAGTGTACTCTTTATCCTTTTTCCCTATTGAATTTTGGTTGCTTCTTGCATGGCAATGTGTTGAAAATTATTTAGAAAGATAAGGAAAATTGATGAATGAATGTAGATTCTTTTTGTCTGTTGCTTCATGTCAGCTTGAGATACAGTATTCTTAAGAATAAGCACATTTGTATGATGAAAGTTGAACTTTGAAGCCATCAAAAGCTATTAAGCACGGACACATACACATACACTATACTTTGATAGACACGGCTAATGTCCAAATACAGGACACCGACATGATATATATGAACCCGGATACGCACACACATTATCATCATAAAAATTTCATGGAAAATTACATTTTAAGAATCAGTGTCCAATATGTTTATAATTTAGAAACATTTTAGCCTTAACAGTGTTATTAACAATACCCAAAGAAATTCTATAAAGCACTTACAGAACTGGATGGTCTTAAACTTACAAGTAAATGAAGAATCTGCTTGTCATTTAATGTAATCGTCATTTGATGTGATTCGTCGGGTGGATTTTACATCAATTTATATTTGATAACATTGAATTCTTGGATGAAAGTTTAATTATATAAAACCTAACCCATTTATGATAATTTCTTGAAGTGTTTTAATTTTTTATTTCAAGTTTTATATAGTTTATTTTATATCTGCTGACACCATCATCAGTTTTTACATCTTGATGGCTACTGGCTATATTAAGGTTGACAAAATCATGCACGTTATTGTCTTCCTGTTGTTTATAGAGAGCTTGCTTGAATTTGTGTGCTTCAGCAGGTCTCTCATGGAGCTATTCAGTTCACAGCCTATGAGGAGCTTCGCAAAACTATTGTCGATTTGAAGAGCAAAAGGAGTAAAATACAACATCAAAACCCTGACCAACTCTTGGTAAGTTAATGAACCTTGGGTCCATTTAAATCTGAAATTTTACATGTAATGGACTATTTACATATCTTAAATAATTGTTTGGTGATTGGCCTTTTTGGTTACTTGTATGGCACCGAGTTCTTGTTCCCGTACATTGCTTCAGATTGGTAAAGCCAAGTGACACTTTTCCAGAATCATGATCCCCATGGTTGTTGCTTGTATGTGGATAGTGGATGCCTAAAATTTTGAGTAGATCATAATCTGTCTTGGTCAGGATATATTTAAGCTGATCTTAGTTGAGTCGGTTAGCTTAATCACTGGCTTGGTGCGTGAATTGTCGCTAGATACAGGTGATTGTAGTCTAAATTGCAGGGTTATGTTATTATTTTAGGTGGTTTGAGCATGTGTACGGAAAAGTTATAGGTTTCCCAATAAAGAATGTGGATCAAATGGAGGGTAGTCCAATTTTTAGACGTAGAGGAAGACTAATAAAAACTACAAGCTAAACTGTTAAGGATTTAGATTTGAATAGTTTGTCATTAGATTAGACATGATTTATGATAGGATATTCTTGTCACTTGAACTATGCAGTTGGGTTCACCTTGTCGGAAAAGGCTTTGTTGCTGTGAAATATAATACTTGTGCCGAACATATTGGTTCTTTCATAAGTGCATCAAACCATTTTGCAAAATTTCTAAGTTCAAATTAATGCATTGAAATATTACACCAATCATTACTTCAGAGTTTAAGGCTTTATTAAGTTGTTTAAATGGCTATGTTGAATTATAGGACATCTTAAATCGGAGAAATGTAGCTTTGTATGTGAATCTTATATTTCATTTGTGGCAAGCTCATGTCATATTAAAACATATTTTGAGCCTTGTACCTGTAGCATCCTGCTTATTTGATGCTGATTAATAATTTCATTTGAATATTATATAAAATTACTCAAGTTGTTATCCAAGATTTACAGTAACAATGTTTTGATATTTTCTTTGTTTCCCCAGAATTCTGTTGATTATGCTGTTCTTGGAGCAACATCAAAAGTTGCTGCAATACTTCTAACCTATCCATTTCAGGTACAACTCTCTGTCTCCTTGTCCTTGGAAGTAGAATGATTTAAACTCTAATGTCTTTGAACATAATATATCACTCATCAACGAAGTTGCTTTCTCATGTGGCGTACTGCCTCCTTTTCTTCCCTATTTTTTCAGGTTATACGGTCTCGTTTGCAGGTACCAGTGTGGTCACAAGGATAGGGATAATATATACTGTTTATCTTTTAATTTTGTATCTTTCTCAGAGCTGGACTGAAACTTCTTTCTCTCTGCAGCAACGACCTGGTCATGATGGGAAACCAAGATATATTGGCAGTTGGCATGCTGTGAAAGAAACTGCACGGTATATATTGAAACCCATTCAGATTTATTTTGCGTCTTTTCATTGACAAACAAAGAAAGGTGAAACTGGGTTAGGAATGGTAAATTAGATTCATAATAGCATTCCCAACCTTGGAAATGCAATAGGTTGACTCTTGTGTAACAACAATGAATTATAAAGAAAACTATTGTTACTTTTGTGTGTCCCATAATCCATATCGATATGCTCTTCATAATTTCACATTGAACCAATCTTTTGTGCATTATTGATTATGTTCTGTTCTTGCAGATTTGAAGGTGTCCGAGGTTTTTACAAAGGAATCACACCAAACCTCTTGAAAAATGCCCCTGCGTCTTCAATAACATTTATTGTTTATGAAAATGTTCTAAAATTACTTAAACTGGCTAGAAGGAATGACTGAGTATTTTCCTTTTACTTCATGATTTTTTCTTTCTTTCTTTTTCTGTTTTGGTGTTTAGTCTCCTCTGATTTGATATTTATGCTGATCAATAATGTGGATGTACTTTTCGGAGATTTAAAGCATTGTTGCCACAAATCCATGTTCTATCTCTTTCATGTCCTATATTGTACACTTCTAATTTGAACAGCGAAATTCCTGTACCTTTTTGTTATCTGATCTTTTCCTCACATTTTGTTATAGAAATAGGACCCGAAGTTACCTTATATGGGCAAAAGAGCATACGCCATTTTAACCTTTGTATGAGAAATCTTTTGTTTCAGTTGAATCTAAAATTCATAATATAAAAGAAAAAAATGTAGTGAATTGCATGCAATTGCCTGTTTGTGAAGAAACTGTGATTCAAGTTGCAGCTTGCCTCGAGTGATATCAGGTTGTAATGCAAAAATCAAGGAAACCAAGATAACAAAGCCAATGAAAAATCAGTATCTTGTAAAATTTGCAAATATCACACTAATAATAGGTAGGACCAAACTTATGTGAAGTGGCGTTTTAAGTGCTGTTTTTGTTGTTACTAAATCACATGACAAACGTCTCTTAATAATTTAGTAGACAAACAACCATTTTTCTCTTATTTCACCACTATATTTTAACTCTGATATATGTTAAAAAAACTTCACTTGCCATGTTGTGATTTGTCAATAGTAAAAACAACACATAAAACGTTGCATTTAAGTTTCGTCTTAATAAGTAAAAGATATGTTTCTGTGCCACAAACAAGACAAAGGGGTTGATAATACTCATAAATTGCATTATTATATGAAACTATTTAAGTGTGAACAAAGTGTCTCAAACTGAAATTGTTGAAGATTCCCTAATCCAGAGATAATTTACGGATGAAGGAAAGGATTTCCTCTGAAACTTGCTGAGCTTTCTCTTGATGTATATAGTGATGACCATCTAGTATAACCACTTCAAGGTTGGGAACAATGCTCTTGAAAATATCACCTTCCACAAAATCTTTTGTACCCCCGTTTTGAAAGCCAACATCTTTGTCTCCAGCAATAAACTTGGTTGGAACTGTTATCTTTGATCCTTGCCATGGTGCTAGAAGCTCCCAGCTTCTGTAACCATTAAGTGTGATAAGACATGTAGATTTAGTTAGGAACCATAACAAATATTCCAAATATTAAACTAAGAGTAAATATTCAAATTAGTCATTAAAATGTTTCTTATTATTGATATTCTAAAATGATTTCTGAAATTGTAAAATTTTAATCAAATTTATCTCTCGGTTGATATTTGTGGGGATTCAAATTTTTTATGAGAAGGAAAACAAACAACAATAAAATTAAGATATCTAAAAACTAACTCCCATTACATCAACAAGGAGAATTGCATAGAGTTGAAAAGAACAAGTCTGAAGGATGATAGTAGCTTGAAGAGAAGAAGTACGATAGAGATAAAGACTTGATTAACATTTTACATAGAAATTTGATGAACATAAAACATAGAAAAATGGGTACTTACAAATCCATTGCACGATAGTAATTGAATGCACCATAGAAACCAGACTCTTGAAACTTGTCTGCAAAGACCATGAGTTCTTCCTCAGTTATCCATGATGGCAAAACAGAAGGAGTTGGCAAGAAATCAACAATCTCCATGCCAGGAGGAGCTATTATAAAATGTGTAAATGTAATCAGCATAAACTTCTTTATCACTGTCAAACAATCATATCTAGCAAAAGCTCTTTCTGCACGACCTGGTTCCTGCCACACACAACCCCACAATCACAAACCAAAACCATTTCAATCAAAATTAGTGTAAAGTATAGTTGATTAATGCCTGTTTAGATGGATATTTTTTGAACTTATGTACTGATATAAACACTTATAAGACTGTTTGAGAGAATTTATGGAAATAACTTACAATGTGTCTATCAGTTGTCAACTTATTTTTCATAAGCTCTTTAGGATAGCTTGTAAAAACAACTTATAGTTTATTTAAAAATAATTTAACTATATTTTATCCTTTTTGTTATAGAAATAACTTATACTATAACCACTTTATTAGGTTGGTTCTCCAAACAAAACCTTATTAATCTTTAACTCTATCAAGCCATAAAAGGGTATTGTACCTGGAATTGGCATACATGATTCCCATCTCCATATATTTTTCTTATAGTTTCAACAGTTTTATCTGTGGGAGATCTTGGGAAGTAAGGAACACATAGAGCAACAAATCCCTTTACTCTGTCAGGTCTAAAAAGACTCAGGTGCCATCCAATGCTTGCACCCCAGTCAGATCCAACTACATATGCCTTTGTCCAAAAAAAAAAGAGAATAAATTAGGAAAAAGGAAAAAGAAAATAGATTAATGACTAATATAGTAATATTATATATGCATAGTAATATTATATGTTGTTGTCGTTTCTTCATACCTCAATGTAAAACTACTTTACAATATAACATCTTAAAACTTTATCTATAAAATATATGATGATCATCCAACATGAATTAAGGCTTAAAGCGATAGATTTGAACTTAAGGCCTTGGTGTTATTCACACAAACATAGTGTTTTTGGATAATCAATAAAATTGATTCAGAGGTCTTGGTGCGACTTTAGCAAGATGGAAATGGCACATTGGATATGAATTTGAAGGTTTATTTACAGCATGAAAAGGTTATTCAGTATGACTCACATTATAGAGTGATGTTATTTAATACGAAACAAATATTTGAAGAAACAAAAAAATGATGAGTTGTCAATTTATTAAAGGTTGATCAAAGATTCATTTCCATATTTTGTGGAGAATATAAGAGTGATGATGGAAAAAGAAACCAATCTTAAGTGTATAATTATTAAACTAAAAAAAAAAAAAACTATGAAGTTAAAAATTAGAAACTTTGAGTAATAAGAAAATTTGTTTTAACAAACATACCTTTTGCTCACCAAAATGATCAAGAAGACCAATAAGGTCACCTACTATATGATGAAGAGTGTAAGAATTTGGGTTAAGAGGAGAATCAGAGTCACCATATCCTCTTAGATCAGGTGCAACAGCATGATAACCATGTTGGGCCAAGTAGTTGAGTTGGTGTCGCCAAGAAAACCATATTTCAGGGAAACCATGAAGCAACAAAACTAGTGGTCCTGTCCCTTGTTCTGCCACGTGTATGTATATTCCGTTGGTTTTGATTCTTTGGTGATTCACTTCACTAATGGTTATGGACATGATTCCTAATTAATTTCTATGTATCATACAAAAGTTGGAGATAGGAGATGAAGAAAAGAGAAGGTGATACACTTCTTCTTCTTCATCAAAGAGGTTGTTAAATGTCAAAGCTGAGGTCAGAGTACAACTTTGACTTGTAAACCTCTCCAACGTTTTCAACATGTACATGTATTAATTAACTTTGTTGGATGAAATCAACTTGTAGTTTTCTTTGAAAATATTTTAAATTAAGGTAGTGTATAGAATACATTATGAGTCAAGAAATTTTTCATGTATCATAAATATGTAAGCAGTTTTTGTAACACAATAAATATCTAACCAATATTTGTTCTTTCATTTGTTATCGTTACCTGTTTTTGTGTTGCGGATAGTGGGGGGAAGTTTAGTATTTTTTTTTTTTTTTTTTTGTCAAATAGTAGTTTTTTTTAGATAACTTTTTTTCAATATTTATCAATCTACTCTCTTTTGAAAAATATACAGCTGTCTATTCTACTTTTGGGATATGAAAAATTTAAAACATCTCCTTTTACAACTACGATTTCATTTTTTTTTTTAAAGAAATCACCTTTGAGGTTCTGTACTTTTTTTTATTCACAAACACACGCAAATAATAATAGTTATAATAATAATAATATAATTAATTAAAATTGATAAAAATCAATAAAAAATTATATAGATTGACTAAAGTTGTTAGTAACATTTAAATTATGTTTTTGAGTATGACATTTAATCGACATACTCTACATTTTTTTGACATTTTTTTCATAATGTTCATTTTAGTTTTAATGTGAGTACTATTGGAACGATTTTTTTAATTCTCCGCATTTCAATTGTGATATATTGTTTTACCTTCATACGGGACCAATATCCTTCATAGGATTTAGGTGAAAACTCTTCTTTGTAGATTTTGAATACATTGACAACCTTGCACATGTTAGACAGATGTACTAAATAGTTTTGACGATTGTAAAAACATGCAGTTATGATATGTTAACAGGGCATATGTAGAACCTGAAATTTCCTACTGTCACCCCATTTTCTTTGAAGGTTGACTTTAAAATGACCAATTGGCTACACTTCTCTTGGGTTTAATGTTTCATGCACCATGAGAGAATAACATTCTCGGTCGAATTGCATGACTTGGTGGGTGTTAGACTTATCAATTTAATATTTAATCTTGTCTATGCACCTGTTTGTGTAATACTGACCAGAAGCTAATGATATATGATGTTATTGTCCCTATATTACATATAATACCCCCAATACATAGTAAGTTGATTGAACCAAATCGATGATTGGGAGATTGTGTGTACCCTTGAGCACTGTGTTTATTGACTTGGAAAAATTGGTTGTCGTGTGTCCTAATCGTCGACCTTGAGAATATGTCATAGTCTACTACTTTGGGGATACTATTGACCCGTCTTAAAGCCTCTAGATTTGTCATCTTCATTTTGTTGTGGTAATATTTGAAGGATGACTCATTCAACGCATATCTTGTTATGAATGAGGTAAAAATTGTCGAGTATTATAAAGTGATGAGTGGAAAATATACTAAGAAAAACTTAGATCATTATCTATATAGACAACTTTTTTTGAGGTTCCTTGTCCTTGAACTCTCTCATGAAATATTGTGCAATGTGTTGGATGCAATACACATGTGTTGACGAAGGATCATGTTAGCCATTACTTGGATTAGTATAAGCATTTTTAGTGGATTCATGTCTATATGAAATCAAGCAAACATGGACTTGAGGTGTCATATGCCTTCTCAAATTTTTCAAAAAGATGCTCCCAAATACCTATTGTCTCACCTTCCAACAAGTGCATAAACAATGATAGTTATGTTTCTATTCCCATCCTATGTAATTGCTAGTAAAGAGTCCCTTTGTACTTGTCATACAATCAAGTTCTAGCTATGGAGAGAAGTAGTTTACATAATTGGAACCATGAGATACAAGGAGGAAAAGCCTAGAATAGTTGTTTGAAATTTTTTGATCCCCTTAACAAATTATTATCATAATATGCAGGTGATACTTTCATTTTCACAATAGTTCCTCGAAGAATTTTTTGCATGGCCAACAACCACCTTGGAAGATAATTGTAAGACATCTCCCAATTTCCATAAATCTTTTCGATAGCCTTATTATTTGTCATCCATTCCTTTCTATAGGTGATTGTGTAGTTGAATCGTATCCGAATATGTGCAATGATTACTTTCACTGTAATTGACGAGTTAACTTTCAAAAGAGACTTTATACTTTCACATATGACGTTAGAGTCAAGCTTGCGTTGATCCCGTGACAAAAAGGAATTTGTGCATTTGTGGGGCTATTTCAAACGGCTAGTCACTCATTGCTTACTTTTTTGCCTAGTGAAACCTTGCATTTGAACAAGCATTGTGGATTCACACATTTAATTACATACTTGTATTGATCAAATTGCACAACTCAATTGGTAGTGGGAATGAATGGACAATGATACTTATCTCTTAGGTACTAGGTTCGATTCTCACAGAAGGAAAACATTCACTATTTTCTATTGAGAGGAAGGGGTGAGAAGGTTGTGATTAACAGTGCTAGTAACAGTAATAATCCAATGCTGGTTCATTAGAAGACATACCAGATTCGGAGGATTGATCAACATACTTCAAGTTTAGGTTACACATGTGGAATGGTGGATCGTATGTCGTTGCAACGAGATGGGGTTTTGGCTCTAGGTTATCATCGTCATTTTCCTCATTGAAGTATATTTCATCTTCATCTCATCAATTATCTCTTCTTAGTCAACTAGTGTAATATATGGTTTAGGTTGAGACGGTTCGTGTTCAGATGGTTCTTGGTCAAAATAGACCAAATTTCTCCTCATTCTCCACACAACACATTTATACTTTTTCACTCTTCAACATCTACGTATTCTTCTTCGCTCTCACAATTTTATTGTGGTCTAAATTATTTTATTATGAAAGGATGATAATCACATATTTGCGCTACAATACATTCAAAACTTTATGAGTAATTCTTTATATTTTATGTTATATGTTTTATACTATGCTTATATATTTTATATTATGTATAGTATATAATTCGTACTATATTATACTATTCTCTATAAAATATTAAACTCTCATCTTTTAATGTATCTAAACTTATAAGGTCATAATTTTATAGGGACTCAAAACATATTTAACACTTATTTTATACTATATTTATGTTATACTTATGTTGCATTTTTTTTTTACAGAATTCGTCTCAAAATTTAAGAACACTTAGCCATAAATATATTGCACCAAATTCTCTAATGATTCCATTGTTGAATCAAGCCAAGTTCAGTAATGTATCACATATAGAAAGTTATAAAATAGACAATTCACTTTTATTTCTATAGTTGAAAGATGGAGACTTGAAATCCACATGTTTCATCTTCCAACAGGTGAATGTACCATAATGTTGAAAGATGTTGCATTGCGAGAGATAGGACAATACAATTGGAGTTCAACGTGTTTGACAATACTTTACAGAGAACTGTCTCATGCATTTGAACTTGGTGTTATGTTGATTTGTAGATGTACACATCTACTTCAAACTTGGACATGGTACCACATGCCATTTATTGCATCAATAAGTAATCTTGAGCCACATTTTCCATTCACAAAAAGGTAAATATCATCAGTTACTATAAAAAAAAAAGGTAAATATTATATTTATAAAACTATTAAGGCTTAATTGCAATTTTGATCTCTCTATTTTCACCAATTTGTGAAATTGGTCCCTTTATTTTAAATTCAACAGTTTTGATTCATCTCTTATATTTTTTAACTAAAAAGTACTGATGTGATATATTTTAAACGATGTCACATATGATACGACGATGTTGAATGATTAATATCCATTAAATTGCAATAAGACTCTCTAAACACTTTAGTTTCAACTTATGAATTTTTTTTATTTTTTATAATTTAATTAATAACATATAAACAGTTAATGCATGTAGATGGTTCTACATTATGAGATTGTATGTCACGTCATTAAAAATATCTTGAACCACTATTTTTTTAGTTAAAAAATTTAAAAGAGAGACAAAAATTATCACTTTTTGAAATAGAGAGACTAATTTCGTGAATTAGTAAAATTAAAGAGATCAAAACTATAATTAAGCCAACTATTAATTAATTTACTAACGTTCAAATTTCTTTTTGTTGTTATAGTGGAAAGAGTATGAAATTTAGTGATACTCCTCATTATAATACCTAAAAAATTGATCACACGGGCATTAACAATGTAATATATTAAAATATTAATTAATTTATATTATTTTATTTTTTCTTATGCATTCGTTACCAAAAAAGCTCTTATGCATCTACTTGATTTATTTCTACATAATAGAAATGCATTAAACAGATAGAGTGAAATTACAATTTAGACTGCCACAAGAAATACTACATCCACTAAGGATCATGGAAAAATACCACCAAGGAACATGGACGTTATTCTACAAATAAAAGAGAACAAAGAGCAAATGAATGAAATAAATATATTCTTCATGGTCAACCTATGAATTTAAACAAAGCTATGAGTATATAGTTTGGTTTTGCAAAAATTTCAAACAATTTGTTTCTGTAACGAATCAATTAATCGATCATTTATTTAATAACATGTATCAACAAAGTTTCCATATTCCAAACTTTGAGAATCTATATACTTTGTTGAATCAAATATCCAACTAGACTCAAGGTGAAAGTAGTTCTTCCACATCACTCCCCCCCTCAACATCCTATGATGTGGTACTGGATGTTCCCTTCGAAATTAATTTTATCACAACCTTTGTAGATTTTTTTTTGTTGAATTTTATCAATTTTAATGAATTATATTATTATTTTACGTTTATTTGTTAATAAAAAAAATCGTCAGTACAAAATTCCCTTTTCAAAAGGTGATTTCTTTAAATTTAAAAAATAAAAACAAAATTAATATGAAACCGTCATTGCAAAAAGAGACGTTCTTCATGAAGTCTTTTTTGCAAACAGAGATCTTCCTCTTTTTTAAAAGTAGAATAAATCGATATATATTTTTTTAAAGGGAGTAGATTGATAATTATTTTTAAAAAAAGGGTTATTCAAAAAAAAAAACTGGAATGAGTACATATGTTTTTACGTTGAGTGATTATATTACTTAGATTAGCAACGGGAGTCCAATATGTTTAGTGGCTTAAATCATGTTATAGTGAGACATTTTTCAAGGAAAAAAAATACAAGGCTTATAAAAAAAATGTTTTATTGCATCCAAATTTAAAATGGACTTGATATTGACTAATTGAATTAGGTAAACATCTATAACTAATATGTCATATTATATATTCATAATTGAATTGAATATTTTTGTCCAAATTTTGAGGTTTAAAGTCTAAGTTTGGATTGCTTGGCCCTTAGGCCGATCTCGTAGGTTAAATGCTTCTTTTAATGTTAATATCTAAGATAATCAAGTTTTTAAACTAAAATGGTTAATGTGACTTTCAGTTAGAAACAAATCATTTAAGATAATATGAATTTTGAAACAATTAGTGACTAGACTTTACTTACCTCTCGATCGAATTCCAAATTACTAAAACCCATTTCTCTTAGAAACTAAAAGGTTAATACAGAAAAAGTTTATCTTTAAAGTTAAATTAGAATTATTAATCAATGTCAAATTCCACATGTACAAGTGTAGTCTTATTAGGACTTAGCCTAAGATTAATATATTAAGTACGAGAGTCTCGTGGGGTGAATACCAAACGACTCTTAACACTTTGCTAAAAAAAAAAAGATTTTTTTGCATACTTCTGATGTGTAAATACTCTTTTTTGAAGAGTTACTAGACATCTGCTTTATTTTTAGAGATAAAATTAATGTAATTGGATTAAATGATTTTTCCTCTAAAAAATTTATCAATTCAATCTGCAAGCATCCCCTATGTATAACCAAGTGACCAATATCAAAACTAGCATATTTACACATCGATTCGTCAATTAAGTTTAAAAATTCAAAATCTCTCTTTAAAAAAATCATAAGACCCCTTAATATTAGATTCCTATTGAAATAATTTTTTAACATATTATTTTATTATTTTTATGGTCTTAAGTGAGAGGCTCACGAACATAATGTTTTGTTAATTTAGAATTTTTTATTTTTTTTTAAAAAATTTTCGAAATTCATTTTTCTCAGAAACATATCAAAAAAAATTAAAAATTATTTTTTTCTCAAAAAATTTTGTGAGAAAAATCTAAAAATAATTTTTATCAACAAATTTTAAAAAGTGGATCCATAAACCCCACTTAACTCACAAATTTTTTGGAGTTTTTTAGCTTTGAAGGCTTCCTTTTAAAGGCCTTAATAACTATGAAATTTTTGACCTCTCTAGCATGTGAGTTTAAACCAATAATTAGTAGACTTATAAAACTGACACCTATATTCACATCATTTTACTATTATTTTTTGGTTAAATTGGGAAAAACAAATGATATGGAAAAAACATAAAACAACAATAAATAAGACAAAGAAACTTATCGAACTTTACTATTTTTAAAAGATTATGTTCATCAAATCACCATAATTAACGTTGTTAAAATGGACCAAATCCGAGAAATCTAAATATAAATATGGTTTAGGCCATGGAAATTCGGTTCATTTTGACCCAAAAACTTTTTTTTTTTTGCATAAAAAAGACTAATGACCATGCAAAAAGTAAAGGGAATAATAGGTTTTAGTTCAAATATACCATGATTAAACAATTTCTTAAATCGTGTATTAGAGTATCACAATGGTAGATTTGAAGAGTAAAACAAATGTTAAATTGTCTTGAAGTCTTAATTTAATTGACAAATATCGATATAAATTATAGGTCAATTGATAAATATTGTTGTTAGAATGAACGTTTTGTCTTGAATTTCAACCTAAAATTATGTGAATTAATTAAGTGAAATTTATCCTCTCTTTTAAAATAAAAATCCTAAACTGATAAATTTTAGAATTAATGAATATTGATAAGAATCTTAGAAGAACAAGGAGCAGATATAAGTTGCAAAGCTTATTTTTCACAGGTAGATCATGATGTAATTAAATAATAGTTGTTGATAACAATTTTTTAAGCTGCCAAGTTGGAGAGATACAATGGTTAAGTCAAAAATAGCAAAATAAACAGTGTATAAAACACCTACTTTAGAATTTTAATAATAGGTCCGTCGGGAAAAAGACTTTAGCAGTAGCCAGTAGCCAGTAGGGCTGAATTGAAGTGTTTTTATTTTCTTCCTTTTTTATTAAAATTGAAGTGTTCTTTATAACCAAACATCTAAAAAATATACAATTAGAATTAATAATAAGATACGTTAAATTTCAATTGCACACATCTAAGACTAATATCATAGTTTAATCTATTCTATTATTTTTATCATGATTTAATGTGTTTTTACGGTTTAAAAATATTTTTATCTTACACCTAAAAAAAACTATTTTTGTTTTGTATTTCTTAAAATTGGTATAAAATTTAATTTTTTCAACAAAAAAATTCAATTGTTTGAAAAATGGTTTAGAGTACTATCATTATTGCTATCTTTAGACTAAACTTACAGAATTAAAATAAAATTGAAAAATAATTTGAGTAATGAAAAGTGTAATTTAAATTTTACATTAAAAAAAATTATTTTTTCACATTTTTAGGAATATAATATTTTTTTGAAAATGTTAACAAAAAAACACCATTTTTTCCCCTTAATTTTTTACAAGAAAAAATTCAACCCTCCTTTACCTGAATGCACAAATTTAGCTCATGAAAATTGACTTATACAAAAAATGTGTAATAAATAATTACAAAAAGGCAATATAATAAGAAGAAAAAAGGTTAGGGTTTGCATAAAAGGGCAGCGAGTGAAGCTAAATTATTGAACATTGTGGTTGTTTCCAATCTCATTCAAAATACAAACATGTTCTGGTGGCGGCGGCGTTCACCATGAGACCTATAGCTTCTGATTTTACACAAAAACTCCTCCCTCTAAATATCATCGCCGCCAACACTAACTCTCACCTCCAACGAACCTCTTCCCATTTCTTTCTCCAATCGTATCGCATGGCCGAAGCCACAGCAACCACACATACACCCGCGCCGCACCCGATCCAACCCCAACCAAAACCCAACGCCGAGGAGAAAGAGGTTCCTCCTCCGCCGGAGAAACCGGATCCCGGTGATTGTTGTGGTAGTGGATGCGTTCGATGCGTTTGGGATGTTTATTATGATGAGCTTGAAGAATATAATAAGCTTTACAAACAAGGGGATCCTAACCCTAAATCTTAGTAATATCTTTCTTTTTCCATTCATTTCTTCAATAATTCACAATTCATAGATATCAAGTCAAATATTTGTTGTAAATTTGTAATAATATGATATGGTGTTATCTAATGTATTTTAATAGTCAACAATACCATTCATGATTTCATTTTTCTTGTATGATCAAATTTTTCTTGTCCTTTTGAATGTACAATGATTATTTATTTGGTAATGTTAATGCTGTAGCAGATCTAAATTTTGGGAGGATAAAAAGACATGAAGATGAGTTTGTTTGTTAATTGCCATAATCATATGTATAAACTGCTTTTATAATAATGTAATTACAATGTTATCCTTCGTTATAAAGCTGAAATTAGAGAAAGCGAATTTTTTTAGGGTATATCATAAATGTTGTCCTTCCTTTGTTTTAGCATTGCTTAATTGATCATTTGATCCCTGGCCCAATACATATGGGTTAAGTGGATGCCTCTGTCAATGCTTATATAAACTATTTGGAGTTTTTAGTTCCTTAGAGCTCTTATAGTTCTTGGGGTTCGGGAACTCCTACAAATCTTTTGGCTTATTGTTGAAAATCCATATCCATATACTATAATATTGGGTTTGGGTTAACTTATAAAACGTTCGTAATTGAATAAGTTTATGATTCTTCATTTTAAAAAAGTATTTTCAACTATATGCTTGTATAGGTAGGAATGACTTAGCATTGCTTACTTCTCTGACTTAATACATATGGGTCAAGTGAAATAGCTCTTTCATTCAATGCTTATATCAATGATTAGGAGTTTTTAGTTCCTTAGAACTCATATAGTTCTTGGGGTTCGGGAACTCCTACAATTCTTTTAACTTCTATTGTTCAATATCCAAATGTTATAATTCTGTTTTGATTAGCTTTATACTTGCAATGAACGTTTTTGGTCGAATAAGTTTATGATTCTTTGTTTAAAAAAGCCTTTTGCAAGTATATACATAGATAGGTAGGAACGATCTAGCATTTGCTTACTTCTCTGACTTAATATATATGGGTCAAATGAATAGCTCTATCAATCAATGCTTATATAAATGTTAGGAGTTTTTAGTTCCTAACATTTATAATATATATGGGTCAAATGAATAGCTCTATCAATCAATGCTTATATAAATGTTAGGAGTTTTTAGTTCCTTAGAACTCGTATAGTTCTTGGGGTTCGGGAACTCCTACAATTATTTGTTCTCTATAATGTTGAATATTTGGTTATACTAACTTTTTTACTTTTGATTTATAAAACGTTCTCAACTAAAATAAGTTCAATAAGTTTATAGTTGTTCATTTATAGAAAGGTCAAGTTTATTTGTTTATGTAGGAATGATGGTGTTTCTGATATCTGAGCCGTGTGCATTTTGTTTTAGCATTGCATACTTATTTTCCCTGTCTCAATATATGGGTTAAGTGGATGCCTTGTCAATGCTTATATAAATGACTGAGTTTTTAGTTCCTTAGAACTCGATATAGTTCTTGGGGTTCGGGAACTCCTACAATATTTTAAGGTACCAAATATTTCTCTCATAATTGTTTTGCACCCTTCTATCTCTTTTGCCTGACATGATGCCATCAAAGAAACACAGTTTTCAAGAGGAACTAATAAAGAGCCAATGCCTAAATTGGCAACAATTGAGGACAATTAAATTGACAAAACATTCAAACTAAATATCAAGTATTACAACATGATATGGAAAGGACTTGGACTAAAGATGATGCAAATTGAAATTGAACCAAACATAACATTGCATAGAATGAGATGCCGATATTTGAAATTGAACCAAACATACATGATATGGAAAGTTGAATGCATTCTACTGATATTTGTTTGAATGCATTCAACTTCTCCCAAACCATCAACAAGGTTATTCACATAAAACAAAAACCGTAATGTGAAATAGTTGAAGAAACAACTTCTATGCAACAGAAATTTCTTAAGTTACAAGACTATTATTATATCTGTTGGCCAATGTTTCAATTATTTAACCTAGCGAGTCACTAGTTCTTATTGCAAGCATCGAACAAAATAATTGGACAACGTTGGAAAACGACAAACTACAAATTCTATAACTTCTTAACTGTGTATTACAGTATCTCCTGTTTTTGCTGCTTGAATGGTGTACATCAATAGAAGGGTGTCGAGTTTTCCTGACAACTGTTGCGCCATTTAAGGCTTGTGACAGACCGAACCCCATGTCACTGCAAATGCTTTTGTTGTTTGAAAATATAAAATCTTAGATTGAACATTAAGAGTTGGGTCGCCAGTAACCTTTCTTGGCACTGAGTACCCCCTCTTGAGTTTTAGATGTTATTTCCCAATTCAGAGATTTCAACAAATTCTCCACTTCGTCAGTGGCACTAGGTTCGTCACGGATAATCAAATGACCTCCTGGTCTTACTATCCTATCAACCTCTGCTATAACAGGAACAAGCTTGCACCTGCAAAGCCAAAACAAGATAATTAAAACAAATCATTGTGGTGCAAATTCTTAAGCCTGCATGAAAAAATGCTAAGAACTTAAACAATACTTTCGTTTATACCTTGTCTTTAGATTTGAGAAAAGATGATCTGCATGAAGTAGATCATAAGTTCTTGGATATGTGCTGAAGGATTCACACCAATCATGGTATATTCCAATAAGACCTCGTTCATAGATGATAGGAAGTGTATCTGCTGCATCCACATTCACCACATTGAATACCCAAACAGGAAGATCCTTCAAAGCTGCTGCAAATCTACAGAGACATAACATGACTTTGATAATCACCCCTTCAACATCAATGATTCAATAATATCATTACTAATACTTGTTATAGAAACTTCATTATTAGGACTAAAACTAAAAGTATATTTCATAAAGTTGAAAGCCTACCCTCCATAGACAGCTCTCATGTCCATGACATTTCTCACATTAGACCAACCAACACCCATGTTGGTAAGCTCATCTACAACATTTTTCCAACGTTCACTATCTGTTGCGAAGTCTTTGGAAGATGGTTTTCCATCCTCTGCATTGTTTAACCAATATGGGACTTTCTGTAGTCTATTAGGCCAAACATCAGGCCATTTAGCTCCTCTTTCAGTTTTGTCAGCAGGCAACTTGTGCATGCAAGCTTGTAGAGGTACATACCTGTAGTATAACATATTTGATGAATAAATCAAAATGAGAAAGAGTTGTTACATTGTGCTTTTCTCATGTTTGCATGTTTTTTTAAAATTAATTGCAGCCATTTTAACTGCATTGGTCGTATTTATCTGCAGTTTTTCATAATATTAAGGATTTTGTAATGTAAAATCATGTCCTCAGCCACTTCTTTCCAACAAGAGATATTTACCAGGCAGCATTTGGATCATCATCATCTTTGCACATTGGAGGTTGGCTTTTGTCTCTCTGTTCATAGCATTCGTTTGAAGTAGTTTTGCGAAAGAAGGCAGCACCAACTTGATTCAGAGTATCATTTTTTATGGTCACAAGATCCCAACACATGGACTTAGTTAAAGATGTCATTTCTGTAAGAAAATAGCAAAATATCAGCATCTATGAAAATTCCAAGTTATTATTCATTACTACAACATAACAAAGATAAGATATATTATATATATCATACGTTTCCATATCTCCACATCTTCATCAAGTGTCTGGTAGACAGGAGTAGCAGACCATACAAAATAACCACCTGGTCTAAGAACACGGTTCAATTCCAAAAGCAACAAACCACCTATAACATAGTAAACAAATATCTCAGTAGCCATGATGAATGCAACTATGACATTACTCCCTCTCTAACAAAATATAAGCAAAAAAGTACATGTATCTGAAACAAAATACAAGAGAGTAATTAATAAAAAGGTGTTGTATAGTGAGATCAACCATCTTCATGCCAAGGTACGCGACACCGTGCGCAATGTATAAGATCAAAGACGCGGCTTGGAAATTGCAACCTTTGAGTACCCATGACAGCAGATATGGCTGGTATCCCTCTCTCAAGTCCAAACTGCACCTGTGCTTCATGTTCATCTTTTGGGGCAAATGACATAGCAAGGACATCTCTTTCAAATAGGTAACCTCCAAAACTACCAACCCCACATCCTACATCCAATATCACCCTTGTATGCTTCCCCCATGCAATACCAGGCTCAGCCTGCACAACAAATCAACCATTCTTTTCATTAATTATGTGTGAGATTACACACTTATATTATATATACCAACAAGAAAATTGCAGTCACAGTGACGTTGCAAACTTCGATATTACACAAAATGCAGACAAATGTGATTGATCTAGCCGCAATTGCAGTTGCAATGTCATTGCAAGACCTTTAAAAAATTTATATTGCAACTGTATTTGCAGCTGCGGACCACATTTTAAAACTAGGATATTAAGTAGTAACTACTATGTAGTATGTATATCATATGGTCTAATTAAGAAAAATAACCATTACCTTTTGAAGAAAATCAATATAATGGAGAGCACCATGAATGAACTGAGTGCCACCTCCTGGAAATGTTAAGAACTCACCCGTCAACTTCACCCAATTTTGGTGTCCCTTCACCTCAGCTAGTTTAATGTGTGGTACATTGTGGTACCATATCTGTTGAAACACATAGTAAAGTTTTTAATTTTGAGAAACTTATTAATCTATATATATATATATGGAGGATAGACACTTCAAATTGAAACCATATTTGGTGTGAGTGTTAGTGACATGTATGATGTTTATGTCAGTGTTTCATAGTATTTATAGTATTTATGAAAGGGAATATGTAGTAGAAGAAATGGTTTAAGTATTTGTTTCTTTGAAAGAAAGCCACCTTATCTCTACTACCAGGCCATGGAACAGGTGTTTTGTATCCTTTAGGAAGTGAAACCAAGCAAGTTGGTGCATCCTCAGGGCAATGCCTCTCTCTATGCTCATAATGTTTTCTATGTGAAGTCTTGAGATATTTTTCATTATCCAAACATGGAATATAATCAGCATCAGCTGTGACTTTGCAAATACTCCACTTCAAATCTTGCCCTTCTTGATCATCAACACTACTACTGCTACTGCTGCTGCTGCTACTACCTGATTCATTGATATTTTGTCTCTCTTTTTCGCCTCGAGACTCATCTGCTTGTGTGGACCATTGTTTCTTCGCCTCCTTCTTCGCTGACTTTCTCCTCTTCTCTGGTTTAGCCTTCTTTTGTGTTTCCACCTGACTCTCATTATCTTTTTCTTTTGACTTTTTCTTTTGTTCTTTTTCCATGTTTTCATTCTCACCTTTCTCTTCTTTCAATTGTTGTTCATTCACTTCATCTTCATTACTCTTAGACCCTTGATTATTATCATTGTCAAAACTTTGAACATCTTGTTGTCCACCCTTTGCATTTTGGTTTTCATCTTCAACAACATCCTTGTGATTGTTGTCTGCTTCAGACACTTGAGTACTTTGCTCATCTTTCTCAGACACAGCGTTTTTGTGATCATTGTTTGAATTTTCTTGTTTATGTTTTTGAGTGAATGAGATTTTACCCTGTTGGTCATTGTTGTTGGTATTAACAGCATTGTTTCCATCATCAGTTTTGATAGCATCATCAGGTAGATTACCAGGATTGTCTCCAAACACAGGTGTTTCCTTTTGATCTTGGCTTTTGGTGTTGGTTTCAGATGTGGATTCATCTGCATTGTTGTTTGTTGTGGTATCAGATGTCGAATCATCAGAATTGATGATGTTTGTTGTGGTATCAGATTTGGTGGAATCGTCGGAATTGATGTTGTTGTTGTTGTTGTCGTCATTGTTTGTTGAGGTGGTTTGGTCATTTTGGTCATCATTGGAAGAAAAATCGTTAGCAGAGTTAGTATTATCAATAGCAGAACGTGTTTTAGGTGAAACAACAGAGTTAGATGATAACATCCATACACCTAAGACACAAAGTGCAATAAAGACTAATGTTGTCAAAGTTGAAGTGTAGGATGTTGTTGATGATGGTCTTCTGTTGTTACGTGACTTGTTAGGAAGTGCCATAGGTATGATTTGTGTTAGTTATGAACAAGGTGGATTGGTGAGAGTGAAATTGATAGAGAAGAGAGAGAAAAATGTTTGTTCTTTTAAGTTGGAAATTATCAATGATCCAAAAGAGACGGAGTAGGGAGTTTGTTTAAGACAAATTTGGTTACTATCTTAGGGAAACATGCGCTTGATTCTGCTCTTTTTTTGTTTTTGTTTTACTTAAAAAATCATATTAATTCGTTTAAATTTAAAGACTACACAACACAAATATAAAGTCATTAAAATAAACAAAACTAAATCTCTTTGTTTATTTTGTCTTCCGTTACTTCTTTTAAGGTCTCGTCTTTTCTTAATCAAGTTTTTTCTTCTTTGAAAAATATAAGAATTTTTTTATTTAAAAAAAAAACAAAATTTTCTGTAAGTAACTTTTTCTCTATAAATTTGATTTGAAAATTAACGCACCGATCAATTTTAATTTTGAAAATTCAATATGTATATATTTAAACAAAAAACTTCAAATTCAAAATTTTTGAAACAAAAGAAATTGAAAACAAATTTATATATAAAAAATTTTAAACAAAATTTCTAATATAAAAAAAATTGAAAAAATTTAATAAATGCCGTCAAAATTTTGATATAAAAAAAACTACAAAAAAGTTTACAAACAAAATATTTTTTTACGAAATTTATGTATGTAAAAAAAATTCTGAAATGTAGAGTCAAATAATTTTTTCTAACTTTTATATTGTCTACAAATATATTTTAGAAAAATCATAAATGATAAAATATAAGAAAATTGAATTTTGTATCTTTATAATTTAATTCGTACCTTTTCAATATGTTAAAAATCAAATTTTATCCATTTTATTCTCATTCATTTTATGGTAAAAAAATTGCTATAAATTGTATTCCTTAACAAAATGTTCGGTACTTAAATTTTCTTCTAAAAAATTCGATACACAAATAAACACTACCAGAAATTGTATTTTTAAAATTTTCGATAGTGTAATTTGTGTTATAGAAATTTCAAAGCACAAAATTTTCGATAGCGTAAATTGTATAGTGGAAATTTGGTCAACAAATTTTGGGTAGTTAATAATTTCTCAAAAAATTAAGTTTTGAAATTTTCGATACTTAATTTTATTTTACCGAAAATTTTAAAGTACATAATTTTTTTCTTCGATTTTTTTTGAAGTAGGGATAGAAAAATCATCATTATGTATAGATTTAACTGAATCATTCACAGTTGTTCAAATTTTTGAGTCACAAGAAGCTATCATATCATGGCAAAGAGAGGTTGGCTAATAGAATCGAATAGTTGTTATCATTACTCAATCTGACATAGAGACTAGAAAGAAAGGAAGATAGTCAAAATTAATTTTCAATTGTGATAGAGGTGAAAAATATAAGTCAAATATTCTAGCATACAAAAATATAAGTCAAATATTGATTCATAATGAGTTCCTAACATATGAATGAGTAAATCAACCATTGCAAACAAATTGAATTCCAAAATCAATACATCACAACACCCTATCATCACGATTCAATATTCTAGCGTAATTTTTTTTTGGTCCTCCCTAATTGGGGTTTTCTGCTAATGTTCTAGTTGTATAGGTTAATTGTTAGCCTTGTATTAAACTATACTATAAATATATTAAATTATATATACTATGTTATATTATACTATGCAATAAAATAAATTATTTATTAACATGTCCATTCAAAATTCTATCATCAATGTAGTGCTCATACTCCTTAAGATCGAAAGGACATCTAGGAAACAAAGGTTGGCCGAGCTGTTGATGTTGATGCATGTAATTCTGTTGCTCATGCTTCTCCTAATCATGGTGTGTATGATTCTTCAATCCAGGATCCTAGTGCTCCTCCTGCTCAAACTCAGACTGAATATAATAATCTTTCTCTTGTTGCATCTTTTGATTCATCTTTCTTCAACGACAATTCTCATATTAGATTGTGTAGGAGGTTGAATTCGAGAATGTTACCCAGTGTTTTTCGCTCTTCACTGAAAAAAATGAATAAATAAAATTTAAACAAAAAAAATGAAAAATAAAAAGAAAAATAAATTGACCCGGGAATTTCAATTTCAATGTTGAAAATTACGAAAATAAAATTTTCAAGAGTTATTTTCAATCAGAAATTTGAAATTTTCGGTTGTTATATTTCAATACCGAAAATTTTGGAAATGAAATTTCCAGTTGACAATAACTTTCGGAAAATTTTATTTTTGAAATCTTCAGTATTGAAATATAACTACTGAAAATTTCAACAAAAAAAAAAATTCCAGTAAAAAAAATTTAAAAGAAAAAATATATTTTTTCAGAAATTTAAAAATCTAGAAATATGATAACAATATCTAAAATTGTTTTAATTTTTACTATTCACTTAAAGTATTTTAATAAATAAAATAATCATAATCATGAATGAGGGAATCATATTTAATTGTAGAGTACAAAATTCAGTTTTCTAAAATGTTAACTAAAAGAGTCAAGCTGTTGGGTGGAATGCAATTGTACAACACCGAGCGTCCAACAACTGAAAGTTAATCTGTCTTCTACGAGGCCCATATAGTATTTTGACCATAAACCATCAAATAAATAGTTTTGATAGGTATACCCCACCCCTAACAAACATATCTCCACAATTTTATATTTTACATTCACATTTTAATTTTTTTTCTCTTTCACCTACTTCTTTTTTTCTTAATAAAAATTTAAGGTGAAGAATTATACATCAATCCAAAATATGGAAGACCTTAAAATTTATTAAATATTTATTAAAAAATTATATTTAATAAATTAGAATTGAACCCGCATCCTATTTGTTTTTTCATGCACCTATTTTTTTCTTTGACACACACCAATTTATAGTATTTTTATACATGCTACTTTGAATACTATTTGCGCATATAATTTAAAACAGTTTTTTCCTCTTACTATTATCCTCTTTATTTTAATTAAACTCTCTTCTATCATTTCTGATTAAAATTAAATTAAATAAAAGAATTCTAAGACTGACCATTTCGCCAATAAATTCCTAATATATGCATATTTTTATAAAGTACATATATTAAATGAAAATAACATTTTACCTAATATCAGTTTAATGATGAAAAATTCATCAATTCAATTTGAATATAATTTAAAATTTAAATTTCTAAACTTATGTTTAAACTTATTTTTAATTTAAGAGGATATGAGAATAATGAATTTAAATTAACCTTACGTTTAATTTAAGAGGATATGAGAATTTTAAATATTTTATAAGTTATTTTTGTCCTTTCTCATCCCTTTCAAATCCCTTAAAATAGAGGGGAGTAAAATGAACTATAGAAGAGATTTTGAGCAATTCTCCTTCCTCTTAAAAATTGAACGAAACAAACTTTATTTTGAATATTGCTTTCCCTTCCTATTGCTCAAACCAAACAAATCCTAAGTTTCTCACTTTTGAACAATGTTTGGTTTCTCCTTTAAGTTATTAGTTAGTTATCTACTTTTTACTATAAGTTTATTCGCCATCGACATTTGTTATCACCTTTTGAATCATATTTTATTATCTAACATCTAATAAATATACTTTATTTTTCATTTCAATCTTTTAAGTTTGCATTTCATATATTTTAAAATTTGAAATCCACCTTATACTATAGTTTATGAATTTATCAAAATTATAAAAAAGTCTTTGAATATGTTTTTCACTAATTAGTTGGTCATTGAATTATCTTACGCAGCTATTTTGTTTCCCTAATGTGCATTTACTAATTAGTTTGGTTTCATAAATAATCACAACTACAAAAATTAAATTAACCAGATAAATTTTGAAAAATTATAGAAAAATTTCAATTGAGAAAATTATAGAAAAAATTAAATCTTTCTGTCAATAACTTTTGCCATAAATTTTATTCATGATATCAATGTATTAATAGAAGACATACTCAAACTCAAAGATCTTTATATAATTTCAATATATTAAAAAACCATTCTAACATAATGTCTCACACATTAGTAACTTTCTTTTATAGCAAAATGAGATAAAACAAAACTAAGGCATTAACAATAAGTATACTAATGTTAGACAGAATAACATCTAACATTTCAAGAGAATGATCCACGTGACTGCCGATCCACGTGACTGCCTCTAAGATCTAAGACATTTACACAATAAATAATTTCACGGTAGATATGATTTACTTGAACTATCCAAATTGAGAGATGAATAATAGAAATAACGTCATTAAGAAGAGATTGTAGAGGATGAATGGAAGTATATCAATTTTGTATCGTAGTGACCACATGCGAAGAGTCCGTTTTTAATATGACATGAATAAATTGTATTTCTCTTACTATTTTTATTTTAGATAAACTTCCCAAAGCTCCACAAATAATGCATTTCTAGTATCAAGATTACATAAAAATAAGGGTTATATTAATAAGAAAATAGAGTTATATTGAGTTGAACAATACTCCAGAAAATTAAGGGGAGGTTACTATTAATTTAATGGGTCATTTCCTATGATGAATGAAAAGAAAGGTTCTTGTCTTAAATGGCCCACATCCAATAAAGATGGCGCTAATAAACTCACCGTGTTGTGAATTGTGACACATCCATATATCTATATGCTTTTTGCACTGATTTCCAACAAAGCTTAATCCAGTGAAAATAATGTTGATAATAATATTCTTCTCTAATTACCATCTTTGCTTTTTTATTTTATAATAAACATCTTTCTTTTCTTTTTTAACAGTACCATATAAATATAATAATTGATGATAACAATAATATAAGTGCTTGTGGCCTAATGGTAACAAGGAGAGACATATATGAGAGTTGGGTTGAGGGATGATTATTCTTTACTTAAACTGAAAGGTTACTAATTATATAATAATATTTATATTTACTTGAGGAACAGAGGCAGATGTCTTGGACCGACAGAATATTCTTTTAAAAGTGTATGAAACTTCAAATTACTCTATTATAGGTCAAAGATTTAAAGGAGGAAAGAAAATTAATAATTGAAATGCATAAACTATATAGCTAGCTAGATCGAGTTCCTAATAGACATATATCATTAGAGTTCAGATATTAATTATTATAAGGTTTTTTTTTTTTATAGTAATTAGGTTTCTCTATTTTTTTTATTTAAGTCATTTGTAAAAAATAAATAAAATATATTAATAATTGAGATAATTCGAATTATATTGATTACATAAAATTAATTAAATAAACAACTGATGAGTATAAAATAGTTAATTAAATTAATTAAGTAATCAATTAAAATATCTAATATCTCTTTAATATATGATATTCTCTCTCAAGTTTGCACTTTCAAATGCATAAAAAATTATTTTAATTAATGTTATGAAACTTCATTTTTAAAATTTCTTAAATCTACTGCTTTGGCAAAATTTATGAAACTCAAAATTACATTTGACACTAAAATAATATTTTAATTGTTAACAAACATCTATGTAACCTTAATTGTAGATGTTCTTAGGAGCATATTTAAAGCTTGAAAATATTTTTCAAAAATGTTCAAGGTTTTCATTGATCTTTAATTGTAATCTAGATTCATCAGAACTGATTTACTTGATTGATAGAAATATTGAATTGATTGATGACTTCTAACATCATGAACTTATTTACTATTTCATAAATATGCATGGGAGACCAACTTGCCTTGTTGCTAAAATATTATCAATCTCCAAAATGCATGCAGATTTAAAATAGTGTCTAGTTGAGAACAAACAATACTATATACCAAGGTGATCATTTATTCATTATGACAATATCAAAGACGGAAAATTAATTATAAATTATCTATTTTAATCAGGAGTTAGTTACAAGTTAATTACTTTAGTTAAAAATTAGTTGTATTAATTTGTCTATATAAACTTTATTATATATATATATATATATATATATATATATATATCTATTATTATAATTATTTTTTTCATTTGATAAATATAAAAATTATCTTTATTTTCTTCTCTTTAATGTTTAATATCAATATCAATATTTTGTATATTTTATTAGACAAAAAGTATTTCATGTGATATCTAATGATCTGAACTATGAAAGTTGCTTAAAATTTTGATATTGATCATCACCTCCACATCCTTATACTTGATAGTGACTAAATCAATTTAGTTGAATTTTGAATCACTGATATTTTTTTTTAATCGATGTGGCATTAATTTAGTAATTGTCTCAATTGGTTTGAATAATCTATCAATATTAACTTAATAAAATAAAAGAAAATTAATTTAAGTTGAATTTTTAAAACAATAATATTTTTTATTTTATTTTATCGAACAAACGCTCATTTAGTGATTATCATAATCGTGATTACTAGTGAACTTCTACTTACAAAAAGATAAATTGATGGTTAGAATTTCTAACAATTTTCAAACCATATACAATACTTTCCATCTTAAGAACCGTTATCGATAGAGACAAAAATAATTCTTATTGGCATAGACGAAAGTGCACATTTCACAAAATAAAATAATAAAAAAATGAAAGGGAAACTATGCAAAAGTTGATGTTGCCATGTTACTTACTATTTTAGGCAGTGCATATCACTTTCACAATTCACTAATATCAAAGTTTATATGAGTATGGTACTAATGAGCTGCTTGTTCAATCAAAATAGTTTTAAATTGATGGAATTAATTTCCAAGGATTACATGTCATATCCTTGTCTCTAACGTAATATAACAACTTTTAAACTCTACTTTACTTAATTAAGTCCTTTTTCGTTTAGAAAAAGGTAAAAGAAAATAAACATGTAAAAGTGAGTAAAGTAATGAACTCTATGATTGGAGGATTAAGAACTTCTTTGTTGGGGACGAGTCCAACACGTTGCTGCTGATTCAAAGATATATTAATTTGAGATAATTAATTTATCATTAACTTTGAAATCATAACAACTAATTTGTTTGTGCATAGATAGAATTTTGAGTTGAGAAGCCATAACACCTAGTTCAACTATCAATATTATTAAATTAAAAATCATATATATTTAATATAAGACTATCACTTCAAATTTACTATTCATCTACTTTATCTTTACGATAACTAAAATATACTAATAGTTAATAATAATAACTTGGTAAAATCATTATTCTTTTTAATTTAATATTTTTTTTATTCTTTTGAAATCGTCAAATGCAATAATTATTTAAAATAAAAAGAGTAATATTTTAAGTGTATAAGAACTAAATTATAATAAATTCATGTCACATTTTGTATAAAATATATGCATTTATAAATCAGAAAGCTTAATAATAGAACATTCTATTTATTATGAGAAATGGAGATAAACCTTACTCTAAATTCATTCTTTTTTTTGGGTACATTAGACTCATTCTCTTTAGTGCATGAGAATGTACGTAATACTCTTGCATATACACACATATAGGTACTAAGTAGTGAATACACTGGAATTTATTTTATTGGTGAATGTTGGTAGTGAAGATATATGTTAGTGTATAATCTATATCGTTGAAAGACTGAAATGTTTTCAATTAGTTAGTTATATATTTTAGACTTAAAAGCAGTTTCGGTCCCTCTATTTTAATTGATTCACAATTTTGGTCTCTCTATTTTTAATTTCGCAATTTTAGTCCTCCTATTTTAATTGATTCTCAATTTTAGTCCCTCTATTTTTAATTTTGCAATTTTGGTCCCCTCTTTTAACTAATTCATAATATTGGTCACTCTATTTTTAATTTCCAAATTTTAGTCTATCTATTTCTTAAAATTGAGATATTTTATAAATTTAATGGATCACATATTTTATTTAATAAAATATAATGGATTACATTTAAAACAATATATAATTTTATAAAAATATTAGATATTTATTTAAAAATGGTTTTTAATTATTTTTAAACTAATTAATTCTAAAAATAGTTTTATTTATTATTATTTTTAAACTGATTTCAAAATTTATTATTTTAAAAACTATTTTTGAAGAATTTTTAATTATCATTTTTACTACTAATATTTTTATCATATTTAAATGAAAACAGAATGTAAATAAAAAATTATTTTTACCATAAACCAGAATTTAACTAAAAATAAGATATATTTTTTTTAAGAAAAAAACATATTTTCTTAAATAAAAAACAGAACTTAATTTTTTTATTATTTTAAAAAAATTAAGAAGTTTAAATTATTAATTTAAATATGGTGGTGGTTAATTTTTAATAATTACCAATTTATGATTTTTTAAAATAATGAAGAAAAAAAATTAAGTTCTGTTTTTTATTTAAAAAAATAAGTTTTTTTCTTAAGAAAATATCTTATTTTTAGTAAAATTCTGTTTTATATAAAAAATAAATTTTTATTTACATTCTGTTTTCTTTTAAATATGATAAAAATATTAGTAGTAAAAATAATAATTAAAATTTTTTCTAAAAATAGTTTTTAAAATAATAAATTTTGAAATCAGTTTTTAAAAAATAATAAATAAAACTATTTTTATAATTAATTAGTTTTAAAATAATTAAATCTATTTTTTAAATAACTTTTTATAATAAAAATTATTTTTAAATAAATATCTAATATTTTTTATAAAATTATATATTTTTTAAAATGTAATTATATTTTATTAAATAAAATATGCAATCCATTAGATTTATAAAATGTCTTAATTTTAAGAAATAGAGGGACCAAAATTATGAATTAATTAAAATAGGGGGATCAAAATTGCGAAATTAAAAATAGAGGGACTAAAATTGAGAATCAGTTAAAATAGGGGGACCAAAATTGTAAAATTAAAAATAGATAAACCAAAATTACGAATTAATTAAAATAGGGGGACCAAAACTGTATTTAAATCTATATTTTAAGTCATACTCCAAAAGAACATTTTATGTCGATTCTCATAATCTTTGTAAGTTGGTTTCGCATTTAAATTGTTCCAACTTAGTATGAATATAATTTTTAAATAGATTAACATAACCGACTTAAAAATATTTATTATATCAAATATTTTATATATAATACCTCATGTATTTTAGTCATTTTATAATTAACTATATATATTAAATAAATAATTAATTGATTATATTTTAATGGTTAATGAAGACCTCTAATAATGTAATACTCTTAATTGATTAGTGACACAATCCACTGTTACTGATTGAATTGTTTACATTAAATGTTGAGATAAAAAAAAATACGACTCTCATTTTTTTTTTAATATGAGGAAAACTTATTTTGTGATTAAAGAAGTACCTATTGAGTTCTTGTTAATAAATTTGTTTGTTTATCCAAAAAAAAAAAAACCTAGATTGATACAATATTAGTGTTTGTTCCACTATTCACAACAAATACATCCCCGAAAAATTTAGTTGATTATATCCATACACAAAGGACCATTCTAACCAATAAATCAAGTAAATTAAATCAGCCACCATTATTTAGGCTACATCGTGGTCCTACTTCGTTTATTTAATTTGACTTTAAATTATAACTTGCAATTTAAGCAAAATAAATGACCAGATTGAGTGCTATTTGTATTTGAAACATGCACGAACAATTAACTCCTTAATTTTGATTCATTTCTATTTCTAATTTAATTTAATTAATTATTGGAAAACCGTAAAGAAAGTATTGAGGTATTTGTAATGGGCACAAAATCACATGCTTAATTAATGAATATCTGATCATATTGAAGTGATTGGAAATTCAAATTCAGACTTTGTCAATTGTATAGATTCATATTTGGTTATGTCTATCACTAGAGTATTGATATCATAGAAGAGGGCAAATCAGCTGGTGATTGCTATCACTACAAGGAATCCCCTCATTTGTGGTCAAGTTTACAAATATATTGTGGTCGAAAAAAGCCCTCACAAATTAGTGACCTAAAAATCCCTAACAAATACAAAAATTAAAATTGGTCTTTATTTGTGGCTGAAAAAGCTCCCACAAAAGCTTAAAAATTTAAGTGGATTTTGTGGCTGCCTAAGCTCTCACAAAATCACAACATTGTGATTTTGTGAGGGCTTAAGCAACCACAAAATCCACCTAAATTTTTAAGATTTTTGTGAGGGCTTTTGCAGCCACAAAATCAACCATTTGTGAGGGTAAAGGCCGCCACAAAAGGCAAGCCATTTGTGGCCGCCCAGGCCACCACAAACGCCTGATCCGTTAACTTTTGTGGCTGCAAAGGCAGCCACAAAATCCCAAAGTGACGTTGTCATTTGTAGCCGCCCAGGCCGCCACAAAGTATCAACCATATTCTATAAATATCATTCTACTCCTCTTATCATTTTTCACTTCAACCTTCTCTCTAAACCTTCTTTCTAAATTTTCTCTCTACAAAAATTATTCCTCCAAGTTTGCTTGAATTTTGGTAAGTTTATATTATATTATATATTTAGTTTTTTATTTTTATTTTTTATTTGAAGTTATTTATGTAATTAATATTATTGAATATTTATTTTGACATTGGTGATATTGTGTTAACTACTTCGAAGAGTTCTAAGCTCTGTGAAAGCTTCAAGTCAGACACTACCCGTAATCAAGTTAGTATTTTATACATTTTAAATTTAGATTAGTAAATATATATGTGATATTATAAATATATTTATATTATTTTTAAAATTTAGAGTAGTAAAATATGTGTTATTGTATATTTATTTATAAAAAAATAGAAATTATGTTGTTTACATAATATAATGATAAATAAAAGTTCGAAACACATGTAAAACTTATTGATTTTAATATAACTATTTTTTAAAAAAACATTATTAAAATTGATAATATTAATATTTTTTGTTAGTTATTAAAAAGAGTTGTAGTTGATTTAGTACAAAAAATTTATACTTTAACAGTCTATATTTTTGTTTATATATAAGAAGTTAATTATTTTATGAAAAATTTCATTAAACAACATTTAAAATTTTATTTCGGTTTATATAATTATAGTCTTGATAATAATTTATTATATTGTTTGCAAATCCTCCCCTAATTGACATATAAAGTATGCCAAAATTTATATATAATGCTTTTGAAAAATAAAATAATTAATATATAAAACATCTATATATATATATATATATATATATATATACACACACACACACACACATATATATGGATATAGGCCGTACGATAGAAATTTTCGTGGAAGGAAGGGTCTTAAACAATGTTTTACTAACAAGATTGAAGACTTTCTCAATTTTGCGAGAGTGTAGAAAATTGTCGAAGATGAAGGGAGAATGAGATGTCTATGTTGTTTATGTTGATGTAGACGGTTTAAAAGTGAAGATGAAATAAGAGTGCATTTATATGCAGATGAATTTATGTCTAACTATTGGATTTGGACTAATCATGGGGAAGAGTCTCCGGCGGCGCCTAATACTTGTACATGTGTGGAAAATAAGAGGTCCTTCAAGTAGTACTAACATGTTAGGTATATATTATTATAACTATCAACACTTTGAGGTGATGAATGATATGATTTCGGATGTTGTTGGAGTTAATTTGTCGTTCAATGAAGATCAATATGACGATACCGATGGACTTCCAAATAAAGAAGCTCAGAGATTTTATGGTCTTTTGAAAGAGACAAATAAACCGTTGTTTGAAGGATCTCCAAACTCAAAGTTATCAATGTGTATTAGACTATTAGGTCTAAAGTCTCAATTTCATGTTCCTGATTTAGCTTTGGATTTGATTACTAAAATGATGCTAGACGCAACACCTGTTAGAGATGGTTTGCCGCAAAGTTATTACGATGTTAGTTAATTATTGTGTGTTTAATTTTTTATTTGTAAGACATTATTTATTAATTTTGGAATATTTTATTTGGTTTGGTAGTAATTACTTTAATTATTATTAATATTATATTTTTATATATAATAGTAATTTTAATTTTTAAATTTAATTTAAATTTAAATTTAAATTTAATTTTAATTAATATTTAATTATAATTTAAATATTATATTTTAAATTTAATTTAAATGATAATTAAATTGTAATATTATATTTTTAATTAAAATTTTTAATTTATATTGATATTAACTTTTTAAAATCAGTCTATCATTTGTGGCGGCCTAAGCCCTCACAAAGTGAGGCATTTGTGGCGGTCTATGCCCTCACAAAATCAGGCGTTTATGACGACCTTTGCCCTCACAAAAGACAACGAAATTTTCACACTTTGTGGCCGTTTTGGCCGCCACAAAAGTTTGTGACCACCTTATTTGTGGCTGCCTAAGGCCGCCACAAATGTCTATTTTGTGGCTATTTTTTCCCCTTTGTGAGGGCTTTTGACCCTCACAAAATCTATGTTTTCTTGTTGTGTATATATATTCACTATAAAGGCTGACTTTATGGTATGTTTTCATACCACAATATAAGTTAATTGGCTATGAAACTTTATTTATGAATTTGAACTTCTCGATAATATTACTAGGTCGTTGAAAATTTATTTATTGGGATAATTTTACAACAACATTATTCTCAAAAAATGACAAGTATTCTAAGGGTGTTAAGTATATTGAATTGAAAAAATTACCGTTAAAAAATATCCTTAAAAAACATAAATGCTAATTGAGCATGTAAGTGACAATTTTATGATCGATGATGACCTTTTGAGGAAAGGGTTACCACCTAAAGTATTTGGTAGTCATGTAGAAAATATAAACATCATATATGCTAATAAATATTGAATAATGGTGTTTTATTTATGTATATTTTATGTTATGAGCTCATTGATATAATGAATTTTATTTTGTTTTTGTTTTCTGCTTATGAATGATATTGAAAACAAATTATGTTATTGATAATATAATGACATTATGTTTGAAATTGTTATGTACTATTAAGCTTAAGATCATATTAAGGAGAATATATATATAGTATAGTACATGGAATGAAATTTGTCCGTCAAATGACAATCTTCATATCTCTTATTAGTTTATATTCTTAATTATGATGGACAATGGAACTAATGCATGTAAAAAAATTTTGTACGCATTATGATTATATTGTCAAGTCATATGAGTTAAGTAGGAGAATGAAAGAATAATTTAATTAATTATGATGACTCGTGTGAAGATATGTTATTTAATTTCTATAAAAAAATTAATTTCTATAAAAAAAATTATTTAATAAAGTGAAAATATGTTATTATTAAAGGGTGCAAATAATATTTATAAATAGTGGTAACTTGAAGAGAATCAACAAGAATTAACGTTCAACAGAAAAAATATTTTATCTCTTCCATAAAGTTGATATGCCAATAGTCATTAAAAAGGGATCATGATTTTTACTCAAAATAGGATCATGATGAGAAAGAAGGGACAAAAAAAATAGATAGATTGTGTCTCAATGGATTATTATCTCTCCTCTCTATCTTCCCATCATCATAAAAAAGAAAATATGTTATTTAATCTATCTCTATGCGAGAATCATAAATTTTAATATTTTTATAATTATGATAGGTTTGTTAATATGAACCCTTAATTGAAAACAAAAACTATTGAGTCGTGAAAAAATTTCTATATTTTGTGGTAAATATTTAAATCTGCTTTCAAAACATTGGGTGTTTATGCAATATATATAATTTTTAGAAGGTATAATTGATATTATCATGCAACTATACCTCAAGATATTGGAAGAACATAAATTGTAAAGCACTTAATAATTGGAATAAGGTTGTTTTGGTATAATATAATCGGGATCTACATACAAATAGTAGCTTAAAGTCATCCAAACTTGATTAAGATATAATTATGCAAATCCTATATATTTCCAGTGTTTATATTAAGAACTTGGCTATTTTATTTTTTTATAGCAAAAAATATATTAATGAGAATACACTAAGTATGCTCCAAACATACTAGTATTAAACAACCAATTCAAAATGCATGCATGCAAACAATCTATCGGAATAGAATACCAATCACGAAAAGAAAAACACCTAAGGGCCTGTTTATTTTCTCCATTTCGTATTTTCCTTTTCAATCAAAATAGAAATTAGGTGTGAAAATGTTTGTTTTAGTTTTAAAAGAGGAAAATGTTTATTGTCACAATGAAGAAAAGAAAGAAGGTATGTGTGTTATTTTTTAATGAGTTTAACTATTTAAATTCATTAACGTATAGTAAATTTAATATTTTAATATTTATAATTAAATTATTATTATTATTATTATTATTATTATTATTATTATTATTATTATTATTATTATATATGACAACTGCATTCAAAAATCAACTAAAATGATTTTATTTTAATGATAATGTACCCAAAAAATTAAAAAATCATTTAAACATTTTTTTTTATTTGAATCCCTCTAGTTTTTAGAGAAACAATACTCTAGAGTTCAGAGTTTAGGCGGGAGGTAAATAAAGTTGAATCAAGAATTTTTTTAAGTATGATTCAAATTTGAATTCTTTCGAATGATTCGAACTCAAACTCTTCCGAGTGATTTGTCATTAACTGAAACTTGTTAACCAATTACATTCAATCGCTTGATTATTTAATCACTTTCTTATTTTACACTTATAATTTCAAATTTGTATATATTTTAAAGGAACATTAATTTATTACTAAATTTTAAAGATAGAATGAAATAGAGAGAAAATAAAATTAAAATAACTAATTAACCCTTAATATTAGCGATGACATATGTACTATGAGTATTTCGAGTTTTTGCAAGATACTTGTTATTATAGATATAATAGATACTAATTAGTGCTTTAAAGACCCGACAACCAATATATATAGAAAGGAGGAATATCTACAAGTGGTTGATCCAAGTGATAAAATACTTAAAACATTTTAAACAAATAAATATTAAAAAAAATAATTAATATTACTTTTATAAACTTAAGATGAAATTGAACTTTTTTTCTATATAAAAAGGGAAGATAAAATTGAATAGGGTTAGGTTTATGTAATCTATTTTCATGTTATTTTAAAAAAATAAGATTAAAAAAATGGTGGTTTTGATCTCATATAGTATAGAAATAAAAATAATTATTTTTCACATAATTTTTTTAGAGTAAGTAGGTTCATTTTATTTTCTTAACATAATACAATTTTGTGGTAAATTTTATGTTGCCTTTAAATAATTGTGGTTAATTTGTCCATGACAATGTGACACCAATGAAAATCAAGAATGTTGTCTATTATTTATATACGTGGTGACACCAATAAAAATCAAGCATGTATTCCATTATTTATATCACAATTTGTATTGTATTTTATAAATTATAATATATACTTTCTATTATTTGAATATCCACCTCATTTTCAATTCTGTTCATCTCTGTTTTCCGATCTTCTGAAGGTTAAAACAAATACAATATTTTGAAATATAAATTTAAATATAAAGTATAATGAAAATTTAAAATAAAAAAATCCACATTTTCAATGATAACCGGGGCCTCACCCAAATTTATTGTATTTTCAAAAGTAGCTCTTTATAAGAACTTGTTGTATGAAAATAATAGCATTATTAAAAAATAAAATATATTTGAGTTGAATGATAATCAAAATATAATTTCATTAAATATAAAATAAATTATGAATATTTAGTATTTTAGAGTACAAAATGAAGATATAGAAATTTGTTGTTGTAGAAGAGGAGCAAATTAAGATGGGACCCAAGCCAAATCCAGAATGCATGTGATATAGTTACTGATGATGATCAGTGGTTTGGATTACTGACATGTCCCAGTTGAGTTTATTCAAGACTAGCCACAATTTCAGGCACCCAAAAAAAGTCACTCACTCTGCTATGTAACCAAATAGAAACCGAATGAATGTGTAAATTTTTGTTTGTTTTTCTCTTTTACTCCCCAAACTGAGCAAACAAATACAATCCATTCTAATTCAGCAAAGGAAACAAGAAAATCTTTTGGGCATATTTTCATTTCATCAATTCACATGTCTCTTTGTTTCGGCTGTTCCCATCAAAACCAACCACTCTTCATTTATAGCTCTGACAGTGACCTCTTTTGTCTCTTTACCATTAACTCACTTCATCTCTTTCTTTTTCTTCTTATACTCAATATGCAAATTGGTTAATTGCTTATCATAATTTTATTTTATGAATTGTCATTTTTGTTTCTTACTAAATATTTTTTATTAATATTATTAAGTTGTTTTGGATTATGAAACAATTGTGGTAACAACCAATCCCAATGGTCATATGTGTGAAAGTGTCACCATACCATCTCCAATAGTTGGATCATACTAATAAAAATAATTGTCATATACCAAAAAGTTTAACATTGTTTGATAAATTTAAATATAGGTTATGAACACCTACACTTTTTAATATGTCGAGACTATTTTTTATAAATATAAAAACTGTCAGAATTCATATAAGACTCAAAGTAGATAATATATAAAAAATACGGTGTTATGAACTTGAGTTTGTAACAATATATGATAGAAAATCTTTACTAAGCACACTGCTTCATCAGGATTGAGTTGTTATTAAATACTACTTTATTTCAAAATATAAGTGATGGTCTAAGGTCTTATAAATAAAAATAGAGAGAGTATATATTTGAAATTATAAAAGTTTAAATATATGATTGATCCTCATAAATAATTACTTTATTATTTGTTAATTTTTTTATTTATTTTTTGTCCATGTAAATATTTTTATTTTATTTTTTATCTTTAATTTTTTTTAGTCTCTAAAAAATTAATTTTTATTGAAATTGCTTTTGTAATTTTTTCATCGTTAATAATTGAATTACTAAACTCTAATATTATATATATATATATATATATATATATATATTATAAACTATTCTAATAAAAACCAATTTTACACTAACTAAAGCAAAAGAGCAAGGATAAAAAAATTGAAAGGACTAAAATTAAACCCAAAAAAATTACAAATGCAAATAAGCATCATTGCATGGACCGATAGTATATTTAAGCCAATTATAAAATAAGGATTGCGGTGTACCCAAAATGTTATAGTGTCTCTATAAATTTTTATTATTAAATATTATAATGTGACACATTAATTAAATATGGACTCATGATCTACATTGATCTTACATTAATATCATGTCATAAACTAATTTGTCAATAAAATTTAGATCTTTCTTAAATTAATTTGTTAACAACTAGTCCATGCATGTTAGTTACAGACAAATTGTCTCTCAAATGATTAAATTTTATCGACAAATAAATAACAAATGATATAACATTAACGTACAATCAAGATAAGTGTATTATATATTTAATTAACGTGTCATATTATAATTTTTAATAATAAAAATTTATAGATGTACTATTTTTAGTAACACTATATGATACAAAAATTTATTTATTGACTAATTTATCTCACGTTTATCCTTTCAAAGACATTAATCTATTTACTTTCTGTTATAAGAAAAATATGGGAGAAAAAATTTAAACAGCTAAAGTGAGTAAAAAAAAAAACTTTAAACAGAATCTGAAGCATTCCTTTGGATTGCAGTGACACATAGATACGCAGCCGCTTTGGTGATGTGTCCTGTGATATGAACGCCACGAGTGGAATTTCTTTTGTAATACTTTTTCTATTTTATTTAAATGTATCTTTTATTCTGTTTAAAATTTTAAGAAAAAATTAATTATGTATATTTTATTTATTAAAATATTGTTATTAATTTTAGTTAACGGATAAATTTACTAAATTAAAATACATTAAATAAAGATATATTATTAAAAAAAGAATCGATTTTTATTAATATTGTTAAAAAAACAATGTGAATTAAAAATAAATGATAAGACAAATAGAGTAGAAACGATACATGTGCCTTCCCGCTATGGTTCATTTGCTGTAGAGCCTGAAAATGACTTGGTTACCAAGATAATAAGATCGAGTTAGGTAACTTTGGATTGGTGGTATCATATCTTTTTGGATTTTATTTATAAATTAAAAGTAAATATATGTTTTTATTTTTTAAATTTAATTTAGTTATCGTTTAGATTTTTATTTTATTTAATTCTTTAAATTTATAGATGTGTTTTTGCCTAAATTAAAAAAGTCTGCCGTATACAATAGTTAGTTTTTTAAAACATTTGTGTATCTTATAGTTTTGTAGTCTTACACGGGCACAATTACAAATAAAAATAGAGTGAATAAATTAATTAATTGACCTTTTAAGTTATAAATGTCAATTAAATTAATCTTTAAAATTTGTAAATTGATAAATAATTCATTAGAATTATAAAATAATAATAAAAATATTTTATATTTAAACTTTTATTATAGTTTTAGAGATGCATTTGACAATTCACAAAATTTAGAAGCTAACTTGATCGATGCTTACAATTTTAAAAATTAATTTACATATTCACTCATACAAATATTTGAGCTTATACACATAAATAATAAAAATTAAAAGATAAATAATTTCATCATATCATATAATTTTTTTTCTTTTAATTCATTTTATTTATGTGAATGTGCTCAAAATTTTGTGTTTAAATGTTGTACTCATATAAGTATTTCTCATAGTTTTGGTGGATATGGTATCTAATATCTAATCATTTAATAACACTAGTTTGTAGAGTCATACCTTGCACAAAATACTTTTTTATTTATTTTAAATTTATACATTTATGTCAAGATAACTCTCTTGATCTCTTAACTTAATTTCAAATAATAATTTAGTATTTTATTTTCTTCTTTTTTTCCTTTACAATTTGATCATTTACTTATTTTCAAGTAACGATAAAATCATATAGTATGTCTTAAAATGTTATCATTTTTAATATAAACCTATACAATTTATCATCATCAAATAAAATCTATAAAAATGATTATCATCTTTAACAAATTCATATATTCATCAAATCCATGATTCAAATATTTAAATAAATTCATATTTTCATCTTCAACGTCATTGAATCTATCAAATCACGAAGATAATATTTTCTTCTTTCTTTTCTTCTCCAAATAAAATCTCAAAATTATTATTATTTTCGGTTTTGATAAAATTGTTATTGTTATTTTTTTTAGAATCAGGTTTTTTGGGCAATGGGTAATTGGTTTCTAGGTTTTTTGAGAGCTCATGTATGTGTTGAAAGAAAGAGATATCGCCCAACCTAAATCTTCAAATGTGATTTTTTTTTTTATCAAATTGAAAATCTATATCCTAATTTTTAAAATGTAAGTTCTTTATTGGATGAATTTAATGTTGTTGTTGTTGGATATGGAAATATAAGTTTATTTGAAGATTTGAATTTTGGATTTGATGAAAATTTGGCTTTTGTTGAAGATGGTAATTAATTTTTTGCATTTTGTTTGAAGATAGTGATGAATATTTTGGTTTTTTGGAAAAAATAATAACATTTTTTACATTTTAAGATATAAAAGATAAAATTGTTACTTAAAATTAAGTAAAAATAAAATTGAAAAGAAAAAAAAAAGATAAATGTCTCAATAGTTTACTTGAAATTAAATTAAGAGACTATACGAGTTATTTTGTCTATATATACTCGTTAAATATATATTTATATATAAATTGTTGTATGAGGAATACTCTTGATAATTAAATGATAAAAGTTCAAATGATTTTCGTTGAACTCTAGATAATTGGGTTTTTCTAAATATATTTTTTGAAAATGCAATTATATTTATAACTTAAACAGTTTGCACGTAGATTTAGTTTTTCTGTTGTGCTTTTATTTGATTTTGTTGTCTTGATGCGACATTGTTTTGTTTGTCGTCTTAATGAAATGTTATTTTGATTTTTCGTCTTGTTGCATTGTTCGTTTAATTTAGAATGACATATTGACTCCGATCAAGTGTAAATTCAATGAATGACTTTGGCGGCGTCATTATCACAAATAAAGATATTTGTGTATTTAGGACAATTTACTTTTATTATATTTGTAGGTATTTGATCATTTTATACTATTAACTTGGATGTGTGATATTCGTATATTATTATTATTATTATTATTATTATTATTATTATTATTATTATTATATTATATTATATTATATTATATTATATTATATTATATTATATTATATTATATTATATTATATTATATTATATTATATTATATTATATTATATTATATTTTATTTTATTTATTTATTTATAGTTTAGCAAGTTTAAATTTTTATTTAATCAATATATTTTATCAATTTGAATAAATTAATTTCATTTGTTAATACAAAAAATAAACAACAGAAATGTGATCTAAATGTAAAAAGTATCGTATTTCAATTATAACTATATTTTGCGGTATGAGAAACAAATTTGTACGTGATTAGGATAAGAATGATACAAATAAATATTAAATATTTTATTGGAGTGAGAAATAATTTTAATTTTGTTTTATTTCTATTTTGTTTAGACTACAATATCTTACCCTAATTGAGTAGTTTAAATAAGTTCGGTACCATTTAATATAATTTTAAGAAATTGAGGAATTTGTTAAGAATTTAAATATAAAAAATATATTAGAATTTAAATATAAAAAAATATATTAGAATTTGTATAATTTAAATTTTGAAATCGTAAAAAATGTGATTTTCTATTCAAACGTTATTCTTTTTTTCTTTCTTTATCAAGTGTCTGAAAATAACTTTTTAACTGACCCATCTTAGTGTTAAAAGCAAATTTATTTATTTCAATGCATCTAATAAAGTTGTCTCAACAAATTTAAGAGTCCTTTTACTAAGAATATAAAAAAAAACATAAAAGTTTGTTAAACGCCACAAACTCTAGTGTTGTCGGTGATTTCAACCTTAATACGATGCACGCCAAAGTAAAGGCACACCACCACCACGAATCAAAACCCAAAATAACGTTATTCCTCAATTTAATTAGAAAGAACTAAGGTCTCATACAAAAAGTAGCATTCGTACATGCATATTACTAACTACTAAGGTCTCGACAGTTGAAGTTATGGTTGCATGAAGCTACCAATAAAAAAACTCTCGTTGCATAGGAAAGCCATCATTTGATTTCTGAAGCAAAACTGCGGTGAGCATCATCTATATTCATCCATGTCAGTCAACTCACTTTCCTTTTTATTCAGCTTAGGGAGACATTGTTTCACTACTAATCAGCCAATCATCAGAATGCACGCTGGAAACACCAGGGTCGACATGGATAATCATTGCAGCTCTAAATATTTTATCTTAAAATAAATAATAAATACTATTATAATTAATTTACATAATTTCTATGTCTAAGTTTCAAATTTAAATAAAATTATATTTATATTATATATACATATATAAATATAACTAGTTAAAGAAAAAATAATAATAAATTAAAATTAATTGGAAAAATTAAAATTTTTACAATTATGAAGTATCCAGTGTACAAGATTTAAGATTTTATTTTATAACTGTAAACAAATAAGAGTGAATTGATATCGTTTAAATAATAGTACTTGTTTTTATCTATTTAATTTGAAAAATATTTATTTATGAAAACCTCTAAATATTTATGTATTCATGCCCGTACCTTTTATTCGTATTTGAATTAAAATAAATTATTATATTATTAAATTATAAACTATTATATTATTTTAATATAATAAAAAAATATTCATTATTTTATTAAATCATAAAAATAATAAACTAAAGTATTTAAAATATTAAAAATTATATTGATTCATATAAATATTTATTTAATTTAGCAATATTAATATAAATAAAAAACAAAATAAATCACTAGATTAAAAATAAAACACCAATTCATTTGAATAAAAATAAAATAAATTTTAGAAAACAATCGGCATTTTTGTAAAAATCAATTGTTAATTTTATATATGTCTTAGTTATGCGTTTCTCTCTCTATATATATATATAGTAGAAATATATTAATGATTAAACATAAAATTTTATATAAATCTAAAATTCGTAACTATATAATTTAGTTATTAATATTATTTTATATTTTTAAATAATTTATTATACATTCACTTGAATTTTATAATACAATATTAAATAATTTTAATTTTAATAAAATTTGTAGAGTTGACTTATTCAATAAAAACTTTTGATTTAACAATTAGACTAATAAAATTCATTATTAAAATTACTCATGTAGTAAATGCCTTAATTATGTTACATTTTTATTCCACCTAAAAATTTAAGAGAAATTTAACTAACTTTAATTGTGATTTTATTTATATATTTAGCTCGGTAGCATAAATATTTTTTATCATAAAAAATCTATATGTTCACATTTTTGTGTATATATATAATAAAGATTAT
>NC_021166.2:15637157-15645721 GCF_000331145.2 Cicer arietinum
GGAAGAGCATTTGTTAAAATCAAAAAATAAAAGAAAAAAAAGTTATTTAAAAAATATTGCTTTTAATATTTCAAGACATTGAATACATATATCTCAAAATTTTATTTTTATTTTTGATTCTTTAATAAATATTTTTGAAGTACTTATTAACAATTCTTATATAATTATATAAATAATAGATAGCAATATAGTACTTCTGTCTCTTATTATAAGCACTAATTGGTTTTTCACTTTTATAAAGAAAATTTGATGGAGTAGTTAATGTGTTTATTTTATGTGTTAATAATTTTAAAATACTTTTTATATTTAAATGTGTTAAATTTAATTTTTAATATTTTAAGATAAATTAAAAGTAGTAATAAGTGATGTGCTTGAAAAAAATAATAAATGTGTAAATTAAATTGAAAAAGTGCTTATATTTTGATATATTTTTATTTTTAAATGATGTTTGTTTAACGAATATTAAAATACCTATATTTGCAATTATATCCGTTTATTTTTTGGAGTAATTATGTATACTTGCCCTGTATCTATAATATAGATATTTACTATACTAATATTTTTTTTTTATAAATATTCGATGTTAATGAATTCAATTGTCATTCATATTAAAAATATCATTAAAAATATTTATTAGTATTTCTTATATTTTATTTACTCTGTGTTATTCAAAGTATTTTATTTGAATTGTATATAATCCTTAAAAATAATCAATTGTATTTATTTAAATGATGAAACAAATTTTATTTACTTAAATATCTTAATAATTGTAGTTAACAAAAAATTTGATAAATTAATATATCATAAATAAATGTATATTAAAAAATAATTAAACTTATATTAAAACTTTAAAATGAAAAATAATTTGAGAAAAAAAGAAAAAAGAAACATGTGATAATGAACGAGTATGAGTAGGGTATTTATATGGAGGAGAGGAAGTCAACGGTGGGAACATACGCAGGGCTCGAGAATGACACACAGACACGCGACAACAAATGTTGGGACTCGCACACATCATTCTCTTCTCTCTTCATTCCCTTCTCTCCTCATTCAAAGTTGGAGTGAAACACTATTAGATGCCTAGAGTCCCTTTTAATTGCATAGTTCCTTTAATTGGTTTCTTCAATACACTAGTCACTTATTTTATACCTAATATGTTTGAAAATAATTGAGTTATTAAATTATTTAATATATGCTAAGAAAAATATATAAATACAAAAATAATATTAGTTTTATTAAATTATTTTTATTAGATAGTTGGATCAAATTAGCAAAATGGTTACTTATAAAGTAACAATACTTTTATAATTTAATAATAATAAATTTAAGATGGTTACTTTTTCTTTTATCTTTAATTTATATATGAAATTCATTTTCTTAATAATTGAAATAGTTTATTTTTCTTATACAATTTTTATTACACAATTTTTATTACACAATTTTTTCTCTTTAAATTTCTATTAACAATATTTTTTTACTTATATTTTCATCTTATTATTAAAAAAAAAATTATTTGTGGTAAATGAATCACAATCAAATATAATCTTCAATAATCTTAATGGTATAAAATATTTAAATTTATATTTTAAATTAAAATAAAATTAAATATGAATAAAATAATAATATATGAATTAAAGTTGTGGGATTCAATATATTTCTTAAGAGTTAAATAATTGAGATAAATAATGAATGAGTTACTTCAAGATAATATGACAATTGAAGTTATGTTGAATATATTCAATAAACGCTTTAAAGTAGACCCCACTTAAAGAGTTTATGTTGAGTTCATAATTGAAGTTCCTCTTAGTGTTTTATCAATGTCATAAATGCATATTAAATATATTATATTAAAAAAAGAGTAAATAATATTAAATGAAAATACAATTAAAAAGAAGTGCATTGAAAATAGAAATTAATAATTATTTTGAGTCAAATGTTTTTACAAATGAGTAATTATTTTTGGACGGGGGAGTAATTTTTTATGTTAGTATTTACTCTCTTTATTCCACAATAAATATCTCATTTGTAAAAAAAGTTTCAAAATAAATAACTCTTTTCAATTTTAAATATACTTTTTTTAATTGTACCATTTAAATTATATTACTTGTATTACTTTTAAAATAATATCTTCTACTATATATATATAATATTGATAATGCGTCAATACTTAGAAAAATAATATTTTTATTTATTTCATTTATACGATTTTCTTAATATACATAAAATTATAAATAACTCCCTTATTATGGAACATAGATATAATAAGCATCAAAACTCACTAATCTAGCATTTCAAAAAAAATGTTAAGAAAGAGAATACATAACCGCCATTCTCTACAAACATCCAAAAAAAAAATTATTGTATAATAGACATGTATATTTAGCTTGGAAGATAAATAGGTGAAACACATAATATTGTGGATGTCCCGTATATAAGAAGAAAAACAAAAATAATGAAAATCAATTAAGTTCATTTAATGTGTTAATTTTAAAAGTTTTTTTTACAAAAATAACTTTCACATTAAATGTTTTCACATTCACTGATATGAACATTAATTGCATTTATAGTAAAAATAAAGATATTTAAACAATAAATACATCTTGAAATTTTTTAACTTTTTTCTTATATTAGAGACCAAAATTTTCTTCAAAAATTTTCTTATATAAGAGACCAGAGATAGTACTCCTTAATTAGTTGTAATAGTATTTATATGTTTTGCCTAAATGGTGGCGTTATGAGCTGAAAGAGTTCAAAAAAGGACATAGTCGCTGATTCTATTACAGAGATCGAGTATATTGTTGCCTCTAATACATCACAGGAGATTGTTTGGATCAGGAAGATCATTGTTGAACTAAATATAGTTCATACCATTGTGGATCTAACCTTTATTGTGATAATAATGGTGCAACCATGCATTCTAAGGAATTCAAATGTCACCAGAGATTCAAATATATACTTCAACGCTTCCATCTTATTCGAGAGATAATTGATAGAGGAGATTTGAAGATTTATAGAGTTCCTACCTTGGATAATATTGCTAATCCACTTAAGAAACTATTTATTAAGTAGAAGCATGATGGTCACACTAAATCGATGGATATTAGAAGTATGCTTGGTTGGCTCTACTACTAGTGATAGATTGTTAAAGTTAGCCCTATAGACTAACCATTTTTTCTTGGTTATTATTTGTATCATGACACTTACTATTATTTATATAGTAGTATGAGACATTTTAATTTATTATGTGGATTTATTTAAAGCATAATAAAATATTTAGAATAATTAGTCTATTTAATGAAAGATTAAGTGTGACTTAATCGTGATACCCCATTAAGCATAATGCACTATTCTTAAACTGTCTGTGGTTAAGTTTTACTGTTAAATGAGACAAAATGCATAGAGACTACTATGTAAATGGACTGATGATCATATCTTACGGGTCATAAATATGAGATATTAAGTGTTCACATATATATAAATATCAGGAGTAATATTTGTACTATATTATCCGCTATGAGAATATTACATGATAGTTATGCAAGTATCATTGAGATTCTCATGTGACCATAATGAGTAGTGATTTGATTTCAAGTCACTACGATTCTTATTTAGAGAATTGCATACTTTGAGACCGTCAAACATTATCGGTAACATGATAATCATAATATTGGTTACTGGGTCTACAACAAACTGTTAAGGGGGATGCGAGTGACGTTGATATGATTCATCTCTCCTCAATAATAAGAGTTGTGTCTTTATCATATTGATATAATGATATGTGAAATGTATGGCCACAAAAAAAAAGACCAATATAAGATATTGAGTACATTAGTGATTGCATGTATACTCGGGAATTGAGAAATAAATTATTGGATCTAAAAAGAATGATAATTTTTATGCAATATGTTCAATTAAGACATTTGGATGAATGAATAGTTACTTCACATTAAATACTGGTCTAGGTAAAATTAAAATTGTAACATAAATTTTCTCATTGATTGGATAACAATAATCCATTTATAGATAACACTCATTATTTAAAATATTTAATATTACTTTTATTATTGTCAATTAAGTGGGAGACTATAGGATCGCATGTATATTATTGTTGATTTCTACTTACTGTTACAGTGTATCTTGTACACTATAAGCACAATTCATTTTATTTATTTAAATCATTAATCAATTAAATCATTATTCAATTAAATAATTCTTTAGTTAAATTTTTACTTTCGAATTATATATATATATTGTGTCTCCTCTTGACCAAACTCTAGAATTATTCTTAGTTTAGTCGTCAGCTAGCACTAACACATTACAAGACAACTGGTCATGTGAACTGAGTAAAGACACTATCATATCGTAGTGATGGTGATTTATCCTTATTGACGCTTCAAGAGGTAAACACATAAACCTCATGTGAAATGTTGTGCATGCATGATCAATGACAATGGATAATTTTAGCTTTTGAGAACGATATTAAAATTATTTTAAAATATATCACTTGATTTCCCAATACTATAAGGTATAAGGAAACTCCATTTGAAGTTTAACTTGAGGGGTATCCCATGGAAGAATTCGTGCAAATGGTTGACGTTTGAATTAAAGAACTAATTGACTATTTGCACAATTCATCCCCATAAAATTAATTTAAGCTCAAGCAAAAGGCTGTTAATTATGTATTGCTTGATGGTGATCAATATAAAATAGTAGTCAATGGTGTTCTCCTAAAGTACATACGAAAACAAAAGTCCTTCAGAGTTATAGGTAAAATCTACCAAGGACTCGATGGTTTCCATAGAGCTAATCATGTAATGAAATGATTGATCCACTGCCATAGATATTATTGGCTCACCATATTGGCAGATTGCTTTAAATACGCCAAAGGATGTAAAACATGTCAGTTGAATGGTCCAATACAAAGGGAACCAGCCGAATTACTTCATTCAGTAATCAAATCTTGACCTTTTAGGTTATGGATTTGATTGGAGAATATATATTAATTGTTTTTTTTCGAAGGGACACTCCTTTTATCGTAGTGGGTACTTGTTATTTTACCAAGTGGGTAGAAGCTCGACCAGTGATTAATGTTGGGCAAAATGAAATAATCATTTTCTTACAACATCATATTGTATATATATTTGGTATTCCTAAAATTATTGCAACTACCCATGGGATTATGTTCACTAGTGTAATGGTGGCCTTATCTCAATGGTTTGGGATAAAGCTAATACATTCCTTTCCTTTTTATGCATAAGATAATTTGCAACCATAAGCTACCAATCATATGATCATATATTTGATAAAATATAATATAAAAGAATAATATAAGAGGTGACATGAAACCTTACATGTGATCCTTTGGGTTTGTTAGGAAATTCTAAACGACAATCACATAATTCACCTTTATCAATTAACCTATGGTCAGGATGCAATATTGCCTCAAGTAGTCAATATAACTTTACTAAGGGTTGCCAAGAAAATTTAGCTCAGTCTTAAAAAGCTAAAACCTATAACAATTAAGCCAAACTTAAAAGATTTGTGGAAGGTGACTTTGTTAGTGCATAAGTGATTTTAGCTACAATCTTCTATTCGATGTTTTGATGATAACAAAAACAAACAAATAAAGAACAATTATCCATTCATTGTATTTGCTAAGTATGCAGGCTGTAACACCCCAACCATTACCATTACTGACGATGCTACCTCACGACCTTCTCGCCCCCTATCCACTCCATTGGAAATCACGAGTTTTTGTCTTCCGCGGGATTCGATTCCGGTATCTAGGAGATAAGTACCGCCTCCACATAGTCCCACTACCAATTGAGCCAGCTCAATTGGTAGTATGACTGTGTGGAGGCGGTACTTATCCCCTAGGTAGCGGGCTCGAATCCCACATAAGGCAAAAACTCGCTATTTCCAACGAAGGGGTTAAGGGGGCGAGAAGGTCGTGAGGTAGCATCGCTGGTAACGGTAATGACCAGGGTGTTACACAGACTAAGTTAGAAGACAAAGATTTATGTTAATGACTATATATTTTAAGTTAGCATAAATTATGAGTAAGTTAGATATAATAATTTGAATGTTTCTAATGCTCGACATTATCACCAAATAAACAAGTAATTATGTATACTAATATAACAAGTTATAATATAGCGATAAGAAATACAAGTCAAATGATTGTTCCTCTGAAGACAAAAGAAAAAAACGCTACACCTCTGATAAAAAATCCACGCTCTGATAGAAATATTATAATATGATAAAATCAACACAATAAAGTCAATGCTTTTATAAAGTCACACTCAGATAAGAAGTCTATGCTCCAATGTCCCGAGATTACGTAATGCACTTATCCTATAACTGAAAAAATGCATGACATCCTCCTTCTTAATTGAAGATAAGTAGAATCAATTATAAGGATATATGGGTTTGTCTTAAAGACATATTTATCTTAATTATTTCAACGGTAATATTCTCAACATACAACTTTTCTTTGTATTTAAGAAGAAACTGATCAATCAATCAATAAGAATAGAAAAATTAAAAAAGAAATGTTTTAAGAAGAAATTCTATAAAAGCCTTGAGCACATCAAAATAAAAGAATGAATGAAAAATCCTCTCTGTATAGAGATATTAGAATTGATGTAAATCAACCAAGTGGTTTGATACACTTGAATTTATATAGAATTTCAAATGTAATATTCTCTCAATGAGAGTTAGAATCAAAGAAACAAACTTTGTATCAATTTAGACACAAATTGGAACTGATGTAATTCAGTCCAATAATGACAACAACTCTTTCGTCCATATATAAGAGACACTTAAAGAGGTATAACAATGCTTATGAATCTCAACAACAATTTGCCAAAAAGTTGAAGAAAGGTCCTAATGGTAGCAACCTGGAGAGGTTAGAGAAGAATACTTAAAACATGTAGAGGTAAAGTAAACAATACTTGAATGCCATTCTTGAAAGAATGGATTAAGTCATTGATCGTACTGAGGCAAAATCTATCTGTAAGAAAAAGACTAGATGTAGTAACAGTCAGTTGTGAGCTAGTATAAAAATCCTTGTGTTCATTTTCTCTCTCTGTTACTCTAATATAAGTTCTTTATGATTCAAATTTATTTTGCTAAATTTGTTTTATAGTAGTAAGTTGAATGATTTGATAAAGAAAAAGTATGAGGGTTCCATGTGCTTTTAATCACTATCTTCAACTTCTTCTTCAACTTATAAAGATAAATGGCTTATCTCTATCACCAATTTCTCTCTCACTTGTTTCACCTAAATCAAACATACCATAAATCAGCTTAAACTAACCCATTTTTGTTGCGTGGAGGCCAAACCCGCCTCACTTCATCGAAAATCCATCTTCATTCCCACCTTTTGTTCAAGTATTGACTTCAATTTACTGTCTATTAGAATCGAATCAGTATAAAAGTCGATGCTTTGGATATTAGCTGCTTTAAACTTATCAACGAGCTTTGAAGTAACCAAATTGACAAAAAATCAACTAATTTTTGCCCATTAATGAATTGAGGAGGAATTTACAATTACTAGTTTTCTATTTTACAATTCAATAATTATGTTGATCATGCAATGATTATTATTAGCGTTGTATCATCTTTCAACCCATTGCAATGTCTAATACGATAGATGGGACATTTGATTTTACACTACAAATATTCAATATAAGTTGTTAGCCGAATAAATGATAGCGTTTCAGCAAGTGTACTGATTCGTTGCAAGTAATAATAAAACGGTAGTACCGAGTGTCGAACTCAAGAATTGCGTTTTACTATTGAATTATATTTGATTACTAGAATTGAACAAAAAGATTCCCAAGTTGATTGAAATAATGTTTGAAATTAACAACAAAAATAAAATTGATCTTTTATAATGAGAAAAATGTCAGGGATGAGTTTCACTTCGAATCCAACCTTGGTGTCTAATTTGATCCTAGTTATTGAAATCCTTTATTGAATTATTACCGAATTCTCTTTATTACTCTTGCCCTAATGTCTTAGTGACAGAACCTTTAATTCCAAAGTAACCCCTAATTCCTTAGTAGATTTAAGATTAGAATTAAGCATTACCGTATAGAAATTCTCTTGTAAATTATTGCTTTGCAACTAATTTAATTGGTTTCATGACCTGCACCTATGTCTAGACTACAAATTCATGAATTTCTCATCTCAAGCATTCGTAAAGTCCACTTCCGTTTCAAAATACAAATCGTAGAACATTTTAATGTTGATCAAGCAATAAAAAGCATTAAGCACAGAGATGAGAAAAACAATTCAATAAACTCATTCATATAACTAGAAATCAAATCAGAAAAATAAGGGTTTCATCTGGTTACACTCATCCCTAACAAATAGGGTTTAGTTACTCATGACAGAGATACAAAAGATAAGGATTAAAGAAGAATTACAAGAATGATTCATGGATGATTCTTGATAAAACTGCTTCAATGGCGTTAGAAACGACCGTCTTTGAGTTTCTATGCTAGGGCACAAGTCTCCCAAGTTCCCAAGAGTCAAAAAGATCCCTAAAACAGTGAAAA
>NC_021166.2:15649110-15671483 GCF_000331145.2 Cicer arietinum
AACAAATATCTCAAAATATCAAGATATTTGTTAAATTACCATTTCACCCGAAACGCATTAAATTCTCCGTAAAGGATTCACCGCAGTTAAATTCAATTTATTTATCGACGAGAAATTTTAATTGGCATCAAAATATCTTTTTGATTATAAAACTCCAAAATATTATTAACTTTGGCTAAAAAGACTCCGAGCCAAAATCCAAAATACACAAAATACACTTTAAAATTATGGGTCTTACAGGGCGCATTTCAACAGTGGCGAATGCTGGGAAAAAGCGCTTGGCTTGCGCTTGGGCGCGCTCCAGCGCTCAGCATCTGCTGTCCGGCGTATATTGCATTTTTCTCCTCTTTCGAGTCTGAATTTGGTTCCGGTGTCTTCATGAAAGTTGTAGCTATGGATCCTAGCTTTCATTTGCATTTGGTTTGACTCCAATTGGACATCTACAACACCAGATATGGCTAAAATACTCTACATGTGTCATGTTGATTTCTCACCAAAATTCAGCACTGCGCCAAAACGCAACGCAATGTAAAATTACGAAAAATTCCTACTTAATCACTAAAATAAAACATAAAACATTTAATTTAACTCAAGGAACAAAAATCAACAACATATATCAAATAAATCCTTAATTTAACTAATAATTGAGGATAAATAAGACTAAAATAGTGGGAAAATATGCATATGATGAAGAGTCATCAATAAACCAAACAGTTGAATTTGGTATTGCTGAATATGTGTCAGTCCAATCAAGGATTGGTCGAACATGCAACAAACAAATATGAATTAGGCGAGTCTTTCTCAATTCTATGAAGATTTACAAAGGTTGTATGGTCTTCAGAGACAATTTAAACACGTGGAATTTGACAATTTTGCCCTAAAATTCGTGTTCCATTGTTATGGCTCCACTAACCATGAATGACTACATTTGTGGAGATGCGACGTGGGACAAAATGCTATTGAGGATAACTGAAACGAAGTTGCCACGAAAATGGAGGAATACAAGCCATCTTTGGGAGACATATATAACTGGAAATGCGAAGAAAACACACATTACCCTCGAAAATAGTCGAACAAGACAATGTCAAAGTAAATTTTGTAGGCCACGATGCATTATCCGATAGGATTAGTTTTGCTTATAAATGTCTCATGTACTTTTCATTTTTACACACAATTAATCAAACAAGTATATTTTTGCATTATTTTATTGTTTTACGTTTTCTATTTATTTCACTTATGCAATTTTAATTTAGAAAAATTACAAAATTTAATATTGTACTTAACCCTCTTTAGAAAAATTAAAAAACATACAATTGAAATATAAAATTTCTTATTTAATGTAATCATTTGAAACCAAATAAAATCAAAATTGAAGAGTTATCAACGGATACTTCGGTTAATTTGGACAAAAAAAAAATGTATTTAAAAATATTAACGAATATAGTATTTAAAAACAAACTAATATTTAAAAAAGATGGATGGAGTAATTGATATCGAATGGTTGATTGGGTAGTCCATTCCATGATTGGTCTCGGTAATTTCTGTGTACTGTAGTTATAGATAACTATCCTAGTCATAGCTAACCTACTTGTTCCCTAGCTAAACCTAACTATATAAATTGTTACATGATTCATGTAATCCATAATAATACAATCTCAAATTGAACCTCCACTTGTAGTGCTTAGTTCATCCAACTCTTTTATTTGGAGTTAATCCATATAGCTCTTGATCTTTCATTTTCACGTTCGAGGGATAAATGACAATATGCACAAATAATTCATAAAACGCTACTGTACGTAGAAATACCTGCGCACGATTTCGGCATACATAAATAATTCGCAATGAGACACAGTATCAGTATTTTTATTTTTTTGGTCATAACTGAGTGTGACAACTTAATTAAGTTTCAAAATTGGTCTCTGATATGATCGTACATTTGTTTAAGTTTTATCAACACTCAAATGGCTTCCCAGTGGACATAAGATTAAGGACAAGTTAATATGTATCTTTAATATTGGTGTTTTATAGTGTGGTTTAAATTGATTTTGAAATAAAAATTCATCAAATTCAAAGATTAAATTATGTGATTCGGTTTAATTTAGATGACAAATTTTAAAAAATTCAATCTTATTTAATATTCAAACGATTTTATTTGAATCGATTTTTGGATATCTAAGTTACAATTGTTAAAAGATATATTAATATTAATATTATAGAAATTCGATAAATTAGTATTTTTAATGTAAAATATAACATATAAAATAGTTTGATTTAACTATGGAATAATAATTATCAATTATATTTGAAATATATGAAATAGAAACAAAATAAATTAAATTTAACTAATAATTATTATTAGGGCAAAAATTTAAAACCCAAAAATAATACATAAATGCAATATATGACACTAATATAAAAAAAATTTAAAATTTATGATTGCAGTTTTGTTCTATTATAAAAATTGAATCCAAAATTGAATTTGTGTGGTTTTCACAAAAAGATATCTAAAAGTATTTGATTTTATGCTGTTTTTAATTTACTTAATAAGTTTGCAGTTTCTTTCTTTCTTTTTTTTTTTTTTTGGATTATTTGAAGGTAAACAACTCTAATTTTAGGAGATTTGTTGAAGAGAAACAAATAAAAAAAAAATCTTTTGAGTTAAAAGTTTAAATTTTTTGCAGATAAAATCAGATACTAAAGTGAGAAAAAAATGATTAAAATAAAAATGAATGATTAAAAAAAATTAATGAAAAAAAAAGTAGTTTTAAAAGTAATTTATCCCTAGTCTATATAGTCTTTCATAGACCATTATCTCTCCATGCAGGGTAACACCAAAAAGTGGTCCATTACACAAACTAAACAAAAGATATGATCACAAGCCTACTCCCATAACAAGCAAGCTACATCGCTCAACAAAAATAATTTCCTCCAATTACTTGTCACTGCAGTGAGCTAACATACTGGTGCATGCATGGCACAATTGACCTCTCAGCTTTGTTAGACACCCACATCCATGACAAACTTGGCTCTGAAACCTTTTGTTGAAGAGTTTGGAATAGCGTCCATAACATTAATGAGTTAAACCTTCAGAATTTTTAAGAGATACTGACATTATATCTACACTTAAAATTTTAAGATTTTGGGTTACAATATGGTGTTAAAGTATTTTGGAGCATTTGGTCCATTGTTTCTCTCATGTTCTCCAACAAGTGGTATTATAACCATATTTCGGCTTGATATGGAGAAGTGGGAGTGAGATCCTAATGTTAATCAAATCTAGTGATCTGAGTGATTTATAGTTAAAGTGAACATTGTTGAAATTCAAGTATGAGTACTTAGTCTCACATCAACTATGAATGAAAGAAACGTGGATATATAAGAGTAGTACTGAATTATATAGCCACTACTTTAAAGTTTCTGATAAAAATTTGACGTCAAAATCTATTGTGGTGTTTATTGCCATTTACTTCAATGTAGAAATTCAAGTACCTATTGTTCTTCTATTGATAAAGTTTTTTACATATTAATTTTATATATATATGCACTCCATCAGCCTATGCCTTGCTTATCGTATTGCTGCAAAGTCCCAATGGTATGATAAGTAGCTCCACTTTACAGCCAATACCAAGCCTTGTTTAGAACAGCTACAGTAACTTTTACATTGTCCTACATTTGACGTTGATTCCACCAAAAAACAGCTATTTAGTATGATAGGGACTTTGTGCCAAAAGAATTTAGTCTAAAACTTAATTTGGCGTTACCGACCCAAATATTTATTGGCTCGACATGGAATTAATAGTCGTGGCCTTCGTCATAATGTAATGGAAAAAATTTATGTCCATTTTCACATATACTTTTTATTTATTTATTTATTTATTTATTTATTTATTTATTAATTCTTATAATTTAACCAATTTATCAAATTCATAATATTTTAAAGTTTATTATAATAATAAATATGTTTTTTTATGTTAAGAATCATGAAAAAAAAACACATACGAAAACATACCTAAGTTTATTCTTAATTTAATTCTTAGAATCCTATATCTCTAAATTGAAACAAAAACTGTATACAAAAGAAAATTAATTTAAAACATTAAAAATTATTGTGTAATTAATAAGTAAACTTAAGCTTATCTTGATTTTGTTTTGCTTTAAGATGGATTTCTAAAGAAGATGAAAGGTTGAATGACTCACTAAAGTAAAGGTCTAATCTTGTTCAATATAAGCCCAACAAAAGAGTTTGTGATAGTGATCCATTAACCCAAACCTTTGTTATTATTAATCTTGACAGTATTAGAGGAATTTAATGCAATAATGAGGTAAGGAGAAGCATTGAATATGATATCAAGGATAACAATATACATGAGATGATTTGGAGGAATGAATACAATACTAGAAAAACTAGATTTATTGGGCATTTATTTCCTCAAGAATAACCACCCCTAATGCTTGGTTTTATCTTTCCATTTGCGTTGGCAATACAATGCATGCATTATTGGTAGTTTGTCTTAATTGCGTAATTATTGATACCATTCATTGGGTAAACATATTAATTTCATGACTATTACCATCGACTTGTTATCAAACACTTACTAAAGAAGCTTGAGACAATCCCATAACACTAGGATGCTATTGTCTCGATGTATTTGAAAATAACAAAACATTTTCTAATATTGGCTTGTCTCAACGAAGTCGTAATAGTGGCATTGATTAAAATTTGCACCCGGAGAACTTGTCATCATTTTGTCAAGCATATACTTAGGTTTATTAAGAGCATTTTCTAGATTTACAACTTTACCATTTCTTAATTGCATAAAATTAGCTTCATTGAAGTCAAATCAACCAAATATTGGAACATATATGTAAGTTACTAAGCAAGTTGCACCGGTGTACCAATTTGTTAACATTGATTTTAGTTTCGAAAATGAATCTATCAAAAACATCAATAAATAAATTTTTAGTGTGCGGTCTTGAAAAAAGTTAAAAATGAAACTTTAATACATATATGAATGAAACAAACTAGATTTTCATATAATTTTTGTGAAGAAAACACTATGTCAAAGAATGTATGAATGGAAAATATGATGAATAAGTGATGGATTTTTATGTGAAAAAAAGTTTACAATAAATGATAAGATAAATCTAGAAATATTTCGAATGAGTGGTCAAACTATTTGAATACATAGTTGAGTATCAAGTGAGATGGATGATCATTTTTAATTAAGGTCATTTGATAAATTTTTAGACTTGTTTTGATATTATTTATCTAATTATTATCCTTAAATTTTAGTTGATCAGTTGGCAAATACAATTCTTTTCAGATTGTACGTCTTACCATCTCTTCATAGATAAACAAAATTTTCTAATTATTGCTTGAATAACTTCATTAAATTTAGGTTTTGACAAAGATGGTAAAAAAACATAAAAGATTAAATAAGTTTTTAATTCTTATAAAATTTAAATTTTTCGTTTTTAGTTCTTGGAAAAAAATTAACACTTTTTAGTGTTTGCAAAAATTATTATACAATCAATTTTAGTCTCTATTAAAAATGTTAATATATATTTTTGAATGAGTTTTTCATAGACAAATTTATAATATTGTAAAAAATTCTTCCACAAAAAACGAATTCAATTTCTAAGTCTATATTTTTGTTATTTTTATCTTGGGTTTATATTATATAAAAAATTCATATTTAATTAATCTTAAGTTAAAAAATTCTAATTTTTTTTGTAGGAATTTTTTTATAATATTTTAAACATCCTTGCAAAAACCATTATAAAATTTAAAAATTTAAGTACAATTAAACATATTTCTTTCTATTGAGATTAAAATTGCTTGCAAGAATATTTTGTAGAGAATAAAAAATATAATTTTTTTCGTGGAGACTTAAAATAAAATTTTATATAGATTAAAAATTTGTTTAACTCTAATTTAAATAAATGACCACTTACAAATAATTATTCAATAACTAAATGACATTTACAAAATTTGTGTATACTATATCATCTTATTTTTATTTTGAAGAACTCTTTAACTTAATCAAAAATACATATTTCACTAAATATATCATTTGATTTGCACTTGTTTTATTTATTTACTTTAGACTCTCCTTCAATGTTAATTTCTCTCTTTTGTATTTGTTGTTATATACATATTGATGGGACAAGTTAATGTTATGTGTGCATGTTATCTTCTAGTTATGGGATATATGCATTTTATATATGTATTATATGAATTATGATTTATATGAAAGAGGGAGGAGGCCAAGTCCATAGATGTCTCTCCTTGCGCCCGTCCCTAAAAGGCATATAATGTAAAATGCATAATCGTAAAGTGCAGAAGTGTAAAGTTTGATTAAAAAATTTAAAGTGTATGAAATATAAATGCAATGAAAAGTAAAATGCAGGATCTTAAAATGACAAAATTGTAAATTACAATATTGAAAGAACTTTGAATGAAATTGACATAATCTTATAATGAATAAAGTGTAACGGCATACTTAAAATTTAGAAAAATATTTGTCGTTATGTATAGACACAAATTTTAAAAAGATAAGCAACCTTGATTATAAAGCCCTCCATAATTTCAAGAGATATAATCTAACGGCTAATGACTTAGATTATCATTATGTTGCCTAAAATATAATATGTATAGTTCAATATCCGTTTTTGTAGTTGACAAATCCATATAAAAGTTTATAAGCTTTCACTTATAGTGTTCTGCATGTTGATTCTCTTTTACATTGATCCACTCGACAAATATAAATTTGTCACTCAACATAAAGTGTATATGATCGGCGCTAAATGTCAACTATAAAACTAATGTTGGTCAACCGATGTGAACTTTGATACAAAAGATTTGACCACAAAAAACCAGTGTTTTTAGCGTAAGAAGAAATCGACTCTTCAAGTAAAATATTGAACGCTATCATCTCTTTTGCGTTGATGTAGCATAAACAAGTAGTTTGACACTAATATCCTCAAAGTTAAACACTAACATGACAATTGTTAACGTCAGTGTCCCCAATGCTGCTGTAGAAGCTACAAATGTTTCAGAACTCTAACGCTAACTAGCGGCAATTATTTGTGGATACTAAATCTAGCACCACCCTATTATAGATGCTAACTTTTTATTTATGATGGTGTGTAATGCCAGGTTTAGCGTCCACCATATATGTTCACACTAATATTAGCGTCAATGATATACAAAAACTAATTTAGTGTTTTTGTTTGCCATGACATATAGTTACGCGTCCATTTGGACGACACTAAAGAACATGAAATGCTCTAGGTAGTCCTTGTATTGTGAACATGATCACAGTATTAAGGTTACTACTACTAAAATAACTTATATACGGATAGAACCTATAAGTAAGACATCTAATAAAATAACAATCAAAGTTGCAAAATGTATTTGAAAATTAGTGGTTAAGTTCAAAGATAAGAGAGTCTTGCATTATGCACAATTTTATTTTTTATTATTGGATCAATAAGTTCTGTCCTATCTCATTTAATTCAATAGTAAAATTTATTAATTCAATGGTAGAAACAAACTTGTGCTTAGAACAAGACTTACCTCACTTGTGAATCATATAATTGATATGAAAGAAAAATATCTATATATAAATTGAAGTTTTAACCATAAAATTAGTACAAAACATAATTTGAAATAAAAATATAAAATGACAAACATAATGTGGATTCGCTTGTTTCATATTTAAAAAAACAAAGAATTTTATAGTGTTTTATTTATTTGTTATAATTTTTTTTAAAAAAAATTTAAAAATAAAACTTCAAATGAAAATTTCATTCAAATAGTTTATCTTAAAATATAATTTTAAAAATTTTATCTATTTTCTACAATATTATTTAGATAACGAAATTTCAAATAATAATTCAAATGAAAAACTATTTTGAGAAGTTTTTCATAAAAATCATTATTAAATGATATTTTTTTTTAAAAAAATGTGATTTTTATTATGTTAAAATTTTTAATAATAAATATCTATATTAATGAACGTCAAAATTACTTTTTTGAATTGATAATAAATAAAACTAAAAAACTTCTGCTATTTTTAAATAAATTTTCATAAAAATTATTTTTTAAAATATAAAGTAAATTTAAAAAAAAAATATCTTAAACGGACATGTGTTACTGTTGAAAAATCTTAAGAGAAAAAAAAAACTAAATATATAACACAAAAATTGTCTTATATTTGAAGAAACTAGAAGGTGAAGATGGACGATGATAGGGAGACGAGTTATTGATGGAGATAATAATCAGAATGTGGAAAGGAGTTATAACTAGTTTGGTGGTCGAAAGCTGCCAAGTGTTGGTTGAAGTATTTGATGACAATTGAGAGCGTTGCCTAAGCTTCTCAACTAGACGTGTTGCAGCTGTCTCACGACGAAGCATCTCATTCTCAGGAAGGCAAGAAGACTTGTAGTCAGGTCAAATACATTAGGCCTAAAGGTTGGCGAACTACCTGCCTCAGCCTCAGCCTCAGCCTCATGGTGCTGTAACACGACTTCTTCAAACTAAGGACCGGCTTTGATTTTTCCTTCGTTTTATGCGTCTCGTTTCAAGTATTATTTTCTTAACTCATTATTTTACTTTTTACTCGCTAATTCACACTCTTTATCTCTAAAAATATTATTTTACTATATTGATTTTTTCACTGACTCGTTCTTATAATTTTATAAATGAAAAGATTCTCACTTATAATTTTATATTTCTAAGTGTTCACTTTGTAATTTCTATCACCCCCATTTAGGATTTTTAAGAAATTGTGTTATATTTAAAATAGACTGAAATCATTTATATTCAAGTTTTATTTAATGTTATGACTTTATTACTCCATTAAATTAATTTTTTTCACAACAAAATATGTTTGTAATTACTATTTGGTGATTAACTTTTACTTTTTTTAGAAACAATTTTTTCTTTTTAAGAAGTTATTCATATTACTCAACTAAATTAATGTTTTAATCGATTACTTTTTGTGAAAAACATATATGTATATTTGATGACTTGTATTAAGATAAATTTGGTTTTGTCTTTATCTCGTCTCATTCCTATATTGAATTTGTATTTCATTAAATTAAGGATCGAATTTAATTCTAAAAATGGATCCAATATGATGTGAGAATCAACAAACTCGTACAATTCATCCTTTGACTTCTTCAAAAAGTTATTGAAAGTTTAAGTATATTAAGTTTCTGATATCAAAATATCAAGACTCTTATATAGAGTTATGATCCGTTTAACATTAATTATGGTGCATCTAATGATTCTTTATGCTTGTGTGTATTGCAAAATCTATAGCTAGATTAATTTTTTTTATCACATAAATCAGACATGTAAACTTTTATATTAATTTAAAATTATTTAATATATCATATATATATACTTCAAAATTAATCTTTCATAAACTTTTATTAAATGAGTTAGTTTTGATATATCTTATTACATATCAAATAATTTTTTTATTAATCTCAAATTTTTATAAACATAATCTATGTGATAGTAATTTTGATTCAACAATAAATTTAATATTACAAATATGTAGTTAAAAATTATCAAAATATTAAATTTAAAATCACCATATCAAATGATCTCAACTGAAATATAAAAATAAAATATAAAAAAAATAATTTATTTTTATATATACATTATCGGTGTAAATATATTTTATAATATCAATCACTTACAATCATTAGATCGTCAATATTATTTGAATTTTATCATAACTAATTATAAAATCACTAAGATGATTTATATATGTAAATAAATTTACGCAGTAGGACATAAAAATCAAACTCTGAATAAAATATAAATAATCTTAAGTAAAAAGTAAAATACAAATAAATATACATAAAATGTGTGTATCCTTTTCCCGCGCTCATTATATATTGTATGAATAAAATAAATAAACTTGTGTGTATTTGTTCAATCTTTATACGTAGTTACGTTACACACCATGAAAAAACAAAAGCTAACAAGAATTGACAAAGTGAACCGATAATTAAGTACTTAGTACTTTTAAAGATGGTTCACCTCATTAAAGAAATAATGTGCATATGATAAGAAATTTAAGTTTTTTTTAACCAAATTTTTAGTTTCTTATAGAATTAAAAGAGCTAAAATTGCATTAAAAAGTGTATATTTGTTACACTGAAAAATATTTAAATAGTATTATTAAGATAATATTTTTTAGAACTTTGAATTATTAGTCTTAGAGCATCTATTAACAAAACTCTATATAATACATTAAAATATGTGCTATGTATTTTTTAACAAATTTGTTGCTAAAGAGTTAAATCAATTATCCAGTAAAAAAAGAAGTTAAATTAATGAACTATACATTATATTTAGAAAAAATGGTTAATTTTTGATGATAAATTTATTTTTATAATAATATTTTGAATACCATATTAATTAATGAAGGTGAAAAAAACATAAACTAGTGAGCAGGAAAGGGGCAATGTGTCACGAAAAGCAGCGGGTTTTCCGGTGCAAAGGACGAGGGACACAAAAAGCTGTTCCGTTTGACACGTGGCAAAAAACAAACCGTTGAATTGCTATAAGAATTTGTTGTACCAACCGTTGAGATGAGATGATTCATTCCATGGATGATCACATAGTTGAAGAGAGAGAAAGTAGTTAGTTAGTGTGTAGTGTAGTGGTTTTTGTCATTGTGTGAAGTTAAACACGCAGGATTCAGACACAAAAGGAGAAACTGCTCAGAACAAAAAAAAAGAGCTCATAAACTCTGCAAAAAACTCAGAGAGAGAGGTGTGACTTTGTTTGTTTAGTTATTTATTATTATTAATTATAATAAATCGAAGGTAGCCGCATCAGAGTTTTGCAGAGAGAAAAAGAGAGAGTCATGGCGGCGTTTGCAGTGCAGAGATAGCTGTAAAAAGACTGTGGTACTGTTCCTCCTTTATTATATTTATTAATTATTAATTAATAAAAAAAAAAGCACGGTGAAGTGAAGCTAATTGTGAAGAATGAGTGAGTGAGTGGTAATAACCGTAGAAATTGAAAGCGCGATTAACGCTGCTACCCCGACACTGTTTCGCCGTCTGTCTGTCCTTCCTTAACTTCAATTCAATTACCCTTTCCCAACCACAACGGTTAAGTAACAACACCACCAACAACAATGTTTTCATGTTCTATGTGTTTTGTGTGTTGAGACGCACGCACTACACATTCACCAAAAACAAACACACACAAATCCCAATTCTACTTTTGATTTAGGATTTTTCTTTCATTCCATCTTTCATGTTGTTACTAATATTCTACTATAAAGAAAACCGATTAAGGTTTATGATATGGAAATTGAATTAGAATTACTGTTAGGTTTAAAGGTATCATCGTCGTCGTCATCATCATCAAAACAATGGCTGGTTTATTCTCATTAGGAGGAGGAGGTGGAAGAGGAAACCAAGAAGGTGAATCACAACAACAACAACAACAAAATCAGATTCCACCAGCAGAGACACTATTTTGGTACAACAAAAACGACGACGTTTCATCCTATAGAGGATTAGAACTATGGAACCAACAGCAGCAACAACAGCAGCAGGAAGATGTAATAGCAGGAGGAACGCAACAAGCACGGCCGTTTTTCTCGCGAGATCTCTATGGTTTAGGTGTGGGACCCAGCAGGGTTTCATCAGATGATCATCAGACGTCGAGATCGGCAGCTGCCTTCATGGCGATGCATCATCGGTCAACATCGTCGTCAGGAGGTGGTGTTGAAGGGATAAGCTGTCAAGATTGTGGTAACCAAGCTAAGAAAGATTGTCCTCACATGAGATGTAGAACTTGTTGTAAGAGTCGTGGTTTTGAATGTCAAACTCATGTTAAAAGCACTTGGGTTCCTGCTTCTAGACGCCGTGAAAGACAACAACAATTAGCTGCTACTACTACTACTACTTCTTCTAATCCTAAACGCCCTAGAGATTCTAACAATCTTCAAATTTCAACTCGTAATTTTCCCTCAGGTAATAACTGATAACAATAACAATACTTTTGTTTTTTTTTGTTTTTTGTTTTTGTTTGTGTTATATATATCGACTGTGACACACTTGAGTTATGATGACATAAGGTGTAAGGAGTTTTCATCAGAACCACTAGCAGTTTCCGTGAGTGATGAAATAAAGGAAAAGAAAAAACAAAGAAAGAATCTTTTAGTGTTGAGGAATTCTCTGAAAAGATAACGAGAGACTTCTGAATACTGATGACAAAGTTTTGGAACTATACCTGCTAACAATGGAACTGTATCGTTTGCGTGTTCAAACATAAATCTTTCATATTTCATTTCTATATCAACTCTTTTTCTTTTTCTTTTAAACCCTTTCTTTTCTCAATAAATAATATTAACACTGACCAAACTGTTTTCCCTCTCCTCTTTCTTAGCACATTCCCTTTCTCTTTCACATCCACATATTCTCACTCACTACTACCATCATTTTATTTCGTTACATTATTCTAGAATGTTGTTACTTGTTACCTAGCTAGCTATAGCATAATTTTTTGTATTCTGTGTTAACTAATTATTAACATACCAAGATATATTATAGTATATATTATGTGTCTAATGCTTCTTTTTTTTATATTAAAGGGTTAGAGGAAGCAAATTTTCCTGCTGTGGTGAGTTCTCCAGCTGAGTTTAAGTGTGTAAGGGTTAGCTCAGTGGACGATGCAGATGAAAGGTACGCATATCAAACGGCTGTCAACATTGGAGGACATTTGTTCAAAGGAATTCTCTATGACTTTGGTCCGGAAACTAGTAGCAACAACAATAATACTAATATTAATGATCATAATTATAATAATAATAATTACATGATTGGGGAATCCTCCGGTGTCGCCGTAGCTCAGCCGTTGAATCTCATCGCCGATTCTAATGCTGCCGTTGTTGCTTCTTCTGGAGCGCTTGTTGATCCTTCTTCCTTGTATTCGACTCCAATTAATGCCTTCATGACCACTAGTGGTACGCAATTCTTCCCTCGCCCGAGATCTTGAAAACAAAAAAACAAAATTGAGAATGAAAGAGAAGTTATTATTGGGATGGCGTATATATTATCCCACACATATACTTCTCTTTCATCAATTGTGTTTCAATCATTTGATGATATTGTTGTTGTGGCTTTAAGTTGTAGAGGAAAATTTGACACACATATTGAAGTAGAAGAGAGGATATTATAAGGATATTTGATTTTTGTCTAAAAAATTATCAATGCTTAGTTCAAAAAATAGATTTAATATTTTTCTCCTCCTTGAAAACTAGCCAAAGCTATTGTTTCTTTCTATGTACTATATGTTGGACCTCTATGGTTCTAATATTAATGTAGTTTAATTTAGTGTAGTGTGTGTCTTCTTTTGATTAAATAGTTTCATTATTTTATTCGGATTTTTAATTCTTTTCATGTTGAATTTTATATAAATTATATGTTATTTTATTTCTAATTGGTTTTGAATTTCAAAGCTAGCTCTATAGCTAGTTGCTTTTCCCTGTTTACCCGTGTGCTTGCTAGCTGGTAAATTGGTTAATTTGAAATTAAACCGGAAAATTTGAGTTTCCATTTTTTTTATAGATAAATATTAATAAATTAATAATTATATTAATTTTTTTTATTTTGAATATTTTTTATTTAAAATATCTTTATTTGGATTTGGATAATTAGACTAATCAACCCTGAAGGAGAAATATTTTCATGAATTCCAACCATGCATCATGAGTAAAGTATTGATTTGGATTTTAAGAGGTGAAAGATATGTCTCTCCCTCTTTCCCATGTGATGATACTGTAAAAATTCCACTATACTATATATCTAACTTTGTATAGACGTGACGTTCAATTTAAAATGGGAAATATTTCTTATCAATTGTGTGCTCATATTAATTAATGCACATGCAAGAAACTATATATATACGTATAGAGGAACACTGCATTTTTATACCTAATGAGTACTGGAATAATAATTAATATACAAGAGACAGCAATTGCTATATCAAAGGAAACTAAAACAAATAAAACAAAAATAAAGACTACAAGATTTCTGAAACTTTACCATAACATTCTGATTTCTGATATGCAGAATCTTCTCTCCTCCTCATGAATGAATGACCTCTCCCATCAGTTTCCCTTAATTTAATCTATTTGTTTATGATATCTGTGCTAACACATTTAACTATACATCATTTTATACATACCTTTTCCTTTTTTTATTACATCCTATAGACACAATTACATTATTTTTAGAAAAGTCAACTGTTTTAAATAATGTGAACCACGGGTTGTCATTTAATAATATAATAATATTATTTTATTTATGTGTGAGTTTTTTGTGATAATTATACCATCTTATTTATAGATAAAAATAAAATTAATATTCTATTTTTAATAGAATCTTGCAGATTTTAAGGTCAGGGAAAATGGAAATAAAAAAAATAAAAAATAAAAATCCAAAAAAATATATATGAACTAAATTTATTTGTAGATTAAGGACACTATGTATTTTTATGTATTTTTTTAATAAAAAGTATATGTATTTTTATACACTTGTGTGACTCTTCTACACTATTTTGTGTTAGGATCCCAGCTGGTCTGCAGAAATAAATAATTGTGTGTGTAGTTTATCAATTTGGCTCCATTTGATGAAAAGTTTCTGTTAGGACTTGACTAGTTATGTATCAAAATATGACTTATTATTCTTGGATTTGACACTTCATGTTGCCTTTTAGGTAAGTCTTCGTAGGTTTCATTAAAGTTTAAATTTTAAAAGCTACTTATTATAATTAAATATATGATATTTAGCATTAGATATACATTTTTATTCATACGAGTTTGGTAAAAATAAATGAATACAGGTCTCCAAGATATTAAGCAGGGTGTATTGATTTGTATAATTTTGTGTACTGATTGGTGGAGAAATCACCAGCATGCATGATGATGTCATAGTTATTGTACATTAGATATTATATTGCAGAATGATTGCTTCCATGTCTGTATATGCAGAAGGGTGATCTAACAAAAGAATCTATCTTTATGGATAATGCATGAACTATAATTTTATGGTGAATAGTTAAGTATATAAATAGCTCTCCCTTTTTTTAATATACATCCAATTATTTAACTTTTTGTGACCTAGGACCATTTTGACAATTTTTTCCAAGATGATTTGCATGCAAATTTATATTTTAACATATATAAGTGATATATACTTGTATTCTTTACAAATATGATTTATAGATTTTTTATTTTTCTTATATCATGTACTTGAATTGAATTTGAAGTCAATGTTCCATGTATGTGTTACACTAAGAATTCATCACGTACTGATTTGGTGGTTGAATTTAAGTTCCAATAAATGAGTTTTAAGTTAATTCAAGAAGCGAACATTATTAATTTATTTTTCTCTCTATCTTATATCGAATGTAATTTAATAAAAAAATGTCTCAAAATAAATGTCATTTATGATTTTTTATATAATTTTTAATTTTTTTTATAGTACTCTTCAAGAATTACTATATACTCAATTTTTATAGTATTACTATATTTTATATTAATAATCATGAAAAAACGATCAATAATTAAGATAAGTAATTTGATAATATAATTTCTCTCTTTCTTTTAATTATTATATTTGTTAATATATGTGCAAAAACTTTAAACAATGTTACATAAAAAGGAGTAACATTTGCCTCTATAAAAAAACAGTAAGAGTTCATGTTTATTAGCCATACATGGTTTTATACATTAATTGGGAGGTTTGATTCTTATAAGAATTAACAAGGTGATAAATTGTATATAACCTTGCATGGATTTGTAATAGTAATAATAAAATAATTTCTAAAAAATACTGTTTACAAGTTCATGTTCTAATATTGTTATCCAACTATTGCAAATTACCCGATTTCTATTATATTATTTTTTAAAATTAGTAGGAAAGTATTTATTTAGAATATTGATTTCAAGATTTTTGTAAAATATATTCTTGCTACAACTTCTAGTTATATAAGATGGATGTTCGCAAAAATTCCTTTTATTATATATAAGAATGTATCTAATTTGATTTTTTGTTTTCTAAAATAAATTATTGTATTAATAAAAATTATGTTTGAAAAAATTAATAAATGCATTTCATAATTTAAAATGTGCTTATATTTACAAGCAAATATATTTTTTCAAATGATGATTATAATTAAGGAGAGAGGTAGTATTAAGTACGTTAACTTATGATCAGATTGAAAAATATATAATAAAATAAAATAATATATAATGAATGTTATTTTTTATTTTTAATATAAAATTAATTTCTTTTTTAAATCGTATCATCTAACTAATATTATGTAGCATATTTTAAAGTATTATATCGCAGTATGCATTTATGATAGTAGAAAAATACACCTATTAATTTTTTAAAAAGAAGAAAATCAAACACACACATTGTTAATAAGAATGATTTGGTAAAATTAATTTTTTTTCTCTCTTTAATTTATAATTATATTTTAATTATAAATGTAAAATGAGTAAAAGACACTATTGTTAGAGGATGGAGTAATTTTTTTTTTTTTGTTTTTTGTGTGGTAGACTAAATGGTAACATAACATTACAAAAAACATACTTTACTTTCATGCATATATAATATTATAATTAGAGCATGAGGGAAACAAAAACAATTATGCGTTTTTCTCCTTCCCAATGGTGAAATAATTGAATCACTTTACCAATTTACCAGAGACGTGAGGATGACGATCTGCCATGTTCTCCACTTCAAATATTTCCTCTTTTTCTGGATTCCTCTACTTCCTTGTGCAGCAAAAAATAGAATACAATCAACTTAATTTCATGAATATGTTAATTATGTTCCACCTGAACTTTAAAGTATTATTTATATATTAATTAAATTTAAATGGTATTGAAATGAAACACGTACATAGGAACTTGTTGCGTTGAATTTGTTTGACTTTTGAACACATAATTTGACGGGGAATTATACAACTCTTCTAAAAAGTGGATAGTTTTGTTTTGTTTTTATATTATGATATTGAGTATGAACCACATTCATTGTTAAAAGTTGAAGTAATTCGTGTATTCTTTTAATAAATTTTCTTCATAAAAAATATATTAATTAAATTTTAATATGTTGTTTTTGCTGTTGTACATGTAGCTCGGTTGGTATCTGCAAAAGAAAAAATGTTTCACAAGTTATTTTGCCCGTTTGATTAAACATTAACTAGCATACCAAAGTACTCTTCTTATCAAAGCCTTGTATAAATATGTTCAAATCAATGAAACGGGGATTTGAGGGAATGCATATAAAAAAATTGATTTGATTTCATATATATAGTCCAATGGATTTGAAACTCTACATTAATGAAAATAATAGTTTGAAAAACTAGATGTAGAAGTAAATAACATTAATATTAGGGCATGTTGCATAAAGCAGGAAAAAGGGTGCATGGTGGTTTATTAATAGTCGGCTAATTAAGTGTGGGAGTTGAATTGAGTGTACATATATGTATATACATAGTTCATCATAAATTAATTGTACTATGTTGGCATAACATAATGGTTAGGTTGTTGTGTTTGTGTGGTCCCAACACAAGAGTGGCGTGTTGGTGATTGGAGGTAACATGGATGGATAGGGCTTGTTTCTACCTTTAGCTCAGAGAGAGTAGGGTAAGGCAGTGGCCGTGTCTGTCTTTGAGGGTGCAATTTCAAGTGCGTGAGCGATCAAGTAACCTTCATTGGGATTTCTAGTTCTTCTCTTTATGTTTTTTTATTTTTTTTTTATTTTTTTTTAAAATAAATAAATAATAGAAATCTTGAAGATTTAAATAAATAATAGAAATTTCAATATGATGTTGCATATCGTTAATTTAATACATAATAAAATTTAAAAAAACAAAATAATATTAATAAATTAAAATTGAATATGAAAAAAATACATCAAAATTAAATAGACGTGTCAACACCGTTTGTACATTGATATTTTTTAATATGACCAGAGACCCAACATACAAATTTGATGTATTTTTTCTCTCTTCAATTTAATGTATTTTTTATTTTATTTTATTAATATAATTTAATTTAATTTTTTTTATTAGATCGGAAATAAAATAGGAGAAAGTTATTAACAAATAGGAGAACATTGCTAAAATAATATAGTACAAAATAGGAGAAAGTTGTTAAAATAATATAACATTTTTTTTATTTTGGTACATCTATATTCAACCAAATTAATTTTGATAAAAAAAAAAAGCAATATTCTCAACATTAATAGAGTATAAGTGATATTCTAAATCGTTTATAATGCATAAACAGTTGCAATTACAATCCCAAACAAATGTAGGAAAGACAATAAATTGGGTTCGCCAACGATTCATAAAAACAATAAACCCTCTTCATTCTTTCCCTCCACACAAACCAGCCCTAAGAAATGAGCTTAATATGATCAACTATTGTGGCACACTCCAGTTTCAAATTCTCAAAGATTTTGCTATTGTGGCATAACCAGATCGACCAGACAGCTGCAATTCATATTAGTATTTCATTTTGAAGTTCTTCTTCCCTCTCAGAATTTTGCTAAACTGATTAAAATGAGACATTGCGAAGGGCAATAAAACAACCTAATATCCTTAATTAAGTCGTCATTGCGATGGATCTTGGCATATTCTTCCAGCTACTAACAATATAATGTTGCAAAACCACGTCTAACTCGCTTGCAATATCCTCCTCCCACACCTAATATCTCCTACGCCACACTGTCACTCTAACTCATGCCAAAACCCCCATCCAGCCACCGTACACCTTTGATATGTAGTGATAGTGTTTGACAAACACACCCTAGTAAAATCACTCTCAAATTCTAAAGAGAAATTTAGAATATACACTAACACAACTAAAAAGTTAGTTACAAGTGAGTTAGAGTTTATTAGTATTAGTTACAAGTGAGTTAGAGTTGATTAGTGGTATGTAAGAGATAGTTGAAAGTGATCTTAATATATATACAGATCACATCATTGTAATTACTTCTCAAGTGTAATAAAATTTAGAATTTAATCACTTCAGATTTCTTTAACATTTTCTGTTATCTTGAGTTTCTATCATGGTATCAGAATTTAAAATTCAGAATGCAGATGACATGTCAACACCAATGTTGTACAGTAGTAAATTGTCCAAGTTTGGTTATGTCCGGCTGTCTGAAATAAATGAGGGAATGAGTCTAACAACCATTACGCCAAAAATGACATTTTATAGCGCGCCTTTTACAGCGCTTACTAAATACAAACATTGTTGTAAATATATTTTAAAAATAACTGAGCATATAACAACGCTTGTTTGACAAGCGTTGTGGAAAAAACGTTGTTGTAGGGTCATATAGCGTTTGCGCATAATGTTTACAAGGCTTTTACAACGCTTTTACACAAGCGCTGTAAAATGAAGCGCCCTCACATAATGTTTTACAGCGCTTTTTCGACAAGCGTTGTAAAAGACTTGTGCTTTCAAATAATTAAATGACCTATTACACCGCTTTTTTTACAAGCGCACCTATTAGAGCGCTTTTGTTACAAGCGCAAAGGTCACATAATTGAAGAACCTATTAGAGCGCTTATTCTACAAGCGCTGTAAAATCATTCACTTGAAATAAAAATCATTTACTTTAAATAAATAAAAACAAATTTAAAACAAATTTACAAACCCTCATCACCTCTACTCTGGGAACCCTCATCTCCTCTACGTACTGTGCGACCATCTACTGCTCCTCCTTTAAAAAAAATTGGATACGTTGTCTCAAGTACTGTATTTATTAATTTGTTGTTGTCACGAAAACTAATAAATTGTTACATAATAAATCTTTTCTTTTTGAAATTTGTTGATCGGTTCTGTTTTGAAATCTTTTCTGTTTTGCAATTGTTACATAATAATGGACCTTGGTTTCCATTTTCCAATATTAGATATGTGTACTATATATTGGTATAATGTATATATTTTTGTGAGCTTGAAATGTATTTCCCACCCTCGTTTTTTGATATAATGGTTCACCTTACTGTTCATCTGGTTAAGGAGAAACAACTTTGTGGGCCAGCTTATATGAGATGGATGTATCTGATAGAACGATATATGAAAATATTAAAAGGGTACGTAAAAAGTAGAAGTCGACCAGAAGGTTGTATTGTTGAACGATACATTGTTGAAGAAGGTGCTGAATTTTGTACTCAATATCTGTCCAATGTTGAATCCATAGGCTTCCCATGTCTCGTCATTCGGGAAGAATATCAGGAGAAAGGATAACTGGAAGGAGAATAATGACTATATCAAGGACAGAATGGGAGCAGACACAATTGTATGTTCTGCACAATGATGATGAGGTTCAATCGTATGTTACAATACACATGGATCAGTTATCTCGTTTGAACATGAATAGGAATCAAAATTGGATAACTCGATAGCACAATCGAATTTTTATAACATGGTTAAATAATCACATAAAGTCAAAGTTTGATATAGACCCCATATCAATTTCACAGAGATTGAGGTGGCTAGCAAATGGTCCGAGTTTACCTGTCTTTTCTTACACTAGTTATGTTATTAACAGCTACACATTTTATACCAAAGAACAAGATGATCAGACCACTATGCAAAATAGCGGAGTCACTCTCGTAGCTGAAGCGATGCATGTCTCAAGTGCAAAAGTCAAAAACCCAATATATGCAAATCTCTCATATTTTGGGGTTATCGAGCTCATATGGGAGTTAGACTACACAATGTTTCGTGTTCCCATATTTGGTTGCAAGTGGGTCGATAATAATAATGGCGTTCAGATTGATGAGTCAGGATTCTTGCTTGTCGATTTTAATAGGGTGGGATACAAAGACGAACCTTTTATTTTAGCGTCGCAAGCTCAACAAGTGTTTTATGTCACTGATCCTGTTGATGATAAATGGTCTGTTGTCCTATCGATCAATAAAATAAGTGATGATAACAATAATGATGAAGATGTTGGTAATGATATTTTATTTGCAACATCACAACCACATGAAATTGATTCAATTGATGATGGTTTATATCTTAGAGATGATCATGATGAGGGAATTTGGATTAATCCATCGTTTCGTATCGTTAATAATGGACAAACAAATGTGAATCCCCCCAGGAAAAGAAGAAGGACATTTTAATGTACATGTTTAATTATTTTATATAAGCCATGTAATTTGAACTAAGTTCATGTAATTTATTTGTTTGAACATGTTTAATTGTTTTATATAAGCAGCCATGTATTTGATTTTCTGCTTATATTTAACTTGATCATAGTGTGTTATACTAAGTTCATGTAATTTAATATAAACTAGTAATTTACATGAACTGAACTGAATATAAACTAGTCATTTACATGAACTGAACTGAACTGAAAAAAAATAATCCAAATATAGGTAATTTACATGTACTAAACTGAATATAAACTAAGGAGGTCACAAAGCTTTGTTTTATACCAAGTTAAAAGGTCCTTTAAAAAAACAATCATATAACATAAGAAAACAAAGAGGTCTTTTATAGCGCTTATAGAATAAGCGCTGTAAAAGAGCCATTGAAAAATAAAATAAGGAGGCCTTTTAGAGCGCTTATTTGAAAAAGCGTTGTAAAAGACTTTTAAAAAACACACTCATATAACATAAGAAAACAAATAGGTCTTTTACAGCGCTTTTTCTACAAGAGCTATAAAAGAGCCATTGAAAAATAAAATAAGGAGGCCTTTTAGAGCGCTTATTTGAAAAAGTGATGTAAAAAGCCTTCAAAAAACACAATCATATAACATAAGAAAACCAAGAGGTCTTTTACAGCGCTTATTCTACAAGCTCTGTAAAAGAGCCATTGAAAATAAAATAAAGAGGCCATTAAGAGCGTTTATTTGAAAAAGCGCTGTAAAAGACCTTTAAAAAACACAGTCACATAACATAAGAAAACAAAGAGGTCTTTTATAGCGCTTATTCTACAAGCGCTGTAAAAGAGCCTTTTAAAAATAAAATAAGGAGGCATTTTAGAGCGCTTATTTGAAAAAGCGTTGTAAAAGGCTTAGGTCTTTAAGAGCGCGTTTACAACAAGCGCTTTAAAAGGTTAGGTCTTTTAGAGCGCTTTTCCAACAAACACTGTAAAAGGCTTCTAAAAAAGTGTTGTAATAGGGTTTTATATATAACAGTAAACCGCTTCAGTTTCCTCTTCATTACGTAAACTTCACTATCATCTCAACCTTCATCATTCTTCTCTTCCTTTGCAAACCCTATCATCTCTTCCATTACGAACCTTATTTCCATGATCATCTCCCTCATTTCGAACCTTATTTTCACCCAC
>NC_021166.2:15672082-15709798 GCF_000331145.2 Cicer arietinum
TTTTAGAGCGCTTATTTGAAAAAGCGCTGTAAAAGGCCTTTAAAAAACACAGTCATATAACATAAGAAAACAAAGAAGTCTTTTCCAGCGCTTATTCTACAAGCGCTGTAAAAGAGCCTTTTAAAAATAAAATAAGGAGGCATTTTAGAGCGCTTATTTGAAAAAGCGTTGTAAAAGGCTTAGGTCTTTAAGAGCGCGTTTACAACAAGCGCTTTAAAAGGTTAGGTCTTTTAGAGCGCTTTTCCAACAAACACTGTAAAAGACTTCTAAAAAAGCGCTGTAATAGGGTTTTATATATAACACTAAACCGCTTCAGTTTCCTCTTCATTACGTAAACTTCACTATCATCTCTTCTTCATCGTTCTTCTCTTCCTTTGCGAACCATATCATCTATTCCATTACGAACCATATTTCCACGATCATCTCTCTCATTTCGAACCTTATTTCCATCCACGATCATCTCTACCATTACAAACCATCTCTTTTCATTGAAATACGTAACCCTCATTACATATTTCTTCGAACCATACTTCAGTTTCTGCGAACCGTATTTCTGCGCATTTCTCCTACGAACCCTACGTATTTCGTCTCACTATTCAGGTATTAATGTTATTAATTTTTTGTTATCACTAAAATGCATGTTGAACTTATACAGATACGTACTTAGACTACTGCATGCTAAACTTGTTGAAGTTATACTAAACTGCATGTTGAACTTGTTGTAGATAAATGAATTCTAACAAGGCTTTGGATTGTCAAAATGAGGAAGTTGTCAACACTAAGACTTACGAAAATGAATTCAAACATGGTGCAACCATAATGCATAAGGTCATAAAAGCAAGGAGCAGTGGGATAAAATTTGAGGTATACTATAATCTGTTTGATGTTTATTTTTTATCTTTTTTGAAAACATGTACTTACTATATGAGTTTATTAGGTTGGATGGAATGAGAGTGGTCAACCAATTGACCCCAACAGCTCCATGTTTGTAAGTTACATTGGGGCTGTTGTTCGTCAAAATATCCCCATTACAATTGATGATTGGAGAGATAAGGCGTTGAAGGATGCGAAAGATATATTGTGGAATGATATACAGGTACCTTTTTTGATCCACTCTTTTGTCATTTATAATTTTTTCCATTGAAATACTTTACTCAAACTATATCTTTATTTCGTTTGCAGACTGCTTTTGTTTTTGATGAGGTGAGAAAGAATTACGTCTTGAGAGTTGCCCGGAAAATACATTCGGGGTTTTAGATCTCACCTCTCAAATTCCTATTTAAAAGATAGTGAGGGAAATATGAATGTTGAAGCTCCAAGAATATATAAACATTATATATCAAATGAAGAATGGAGTGCATTTGTATCAAAACGTTCCAACCCCGCGTTTGTGGTAAGTGATTAATTTATTAGCATTTATTTTTTACTATTCATATTCATAGCGTATTTTAAATTTTTACACGATTGTTATTTTTTTTTATATAGAATATAAGTAAGGCAAATCGCGAGAGGGCAAGAAATCCAACGCACCCATACAAAAAATCGCGTATGGGATATGCACGTCTAGAGCAAAAACTTGTAAGTAATTAAATATCACTTTTATATAATGAAGGAATTTGTATTATAAACTGTAGTGAAAACGCGAGTTGCAACATTGTCTCAAAACTATAATCAAGCAACTCCCGGGTCAACTCCAAATGGAGAGTGAAAACGCGAGTTGCAACTTTGGTCTCAAAACTCTTCCCGAGGTAATTAATTACTTACTTATGTATTAACCATTGATTTAGGTGTCACTCTATGCGTTATGTACTTATCCTCCCCTACTCATCGGAAGGTCAGAAAGAGAACATTGTACAATACTTTGGGAGAAGTATTGCACAACACACCAATCCCTGCGGGACATGTCAAAGTATCACCTGTCATTGCTGTGGAACCAAATGCACCGTTGCCTATATTGGACAACGATGCAGATATGAGGTTTTTGGGCGAAATAGTTGGTAGTTACGTGGCATGGCCCACACATCTTGTTGCCCTTGATAAGGTATGTTTAATTAATTGAAATGTATGTTTAATTGATATGTATATTTAATTGCTGATTTTTTTCTGCTACTAACTTTAATTTCACATTTATATTTAGATTCTGAAAAAGCCTAAAGGGAATGATAAAAAGATTCCCAAAAACAAGTCAATTACATTACCCGAAAATGGTTTATCACATTTATTCCCTAAGGTTTGTCATTTTTGCAGATTCAACAAAATAAAGCCGGTAAACCTCAAAAATTGGAGGGTAATAAAGCTGGAAAACTACAAAAGCTGGAGGGTAATAAAGCTGCCAAAGTTGCAGCTAAAAAACTGGATCGGGGAAAATCAGTCACTGCTGCTCCTAAAATAAGTCAGCCATGCCTTGCTAAATACGAGGTGTGTCTTGACATCCAAGTAAAAAGGAATATAGACAGCAACGACGATTCACGCATCATAACCATGAATAAAGCTATATTTTGAGATGAGTATGAAGAATTTCTTGAAAAGGAGCACATATACAAACTTTTCAATCATAAGAAGTTGAGCGCTACTGTCATCAACTTGTACATAAGGTACAAAATACTTTTAATTGTATTTATTGTTAATTAATTAAATTTATTGTTAATTAATCTAAGTTGAAATTTTTATTGAAGGTTTTTGTATGAGAAGTTGGTGTGCTTGCACAGATTGTCAAATAGATATTCATTATTGTCTCTGCATAAGCTTTTGATGTGTAAACTCAATCCAGTGAATGTAAAAAAATACATTGTAGATATGTTATTAGGAAATATAGAGAATGATAAGTTGTTCTTTGCACCATATAATTCAGGGTACGTAATTATATATTATTTATTTATATCTTTTTTAATTTATGAGATCTTATATTTATTAGTTGTGTAAAGAAAATTGCCAACAAAATTTTTGTTGTTGTAGGGCACATTGGGTGCTATTTGCAATCAATGCAACCTGTGAAGCTATATACTATTTAGATCCCTTGCACGACAATTATAACAATCATTTCGATATAAAGACTATGTTCGACACGTAAGTAATGTGTTTCTTAATGTATAAATAATGTGTTTGTTAATACTATAATAATCACATTTATTTATTCGATAGTGCTTTACAAGTTTTTCGAGCTCAAAGAGGTGTTACAGTTTCGAAGCAAAAGTCTAATAACATCACATGGATTCCAATAAAGGTTTGAAATATATGCCTTTAAATTTTCATTTACAAATATATGCCTTTACAATCAATGCACAAATATTTTATTGACTTATATGTTTTATTTTATAGTGTCATCGTCAAACGAACAACATTGACTGTGGGTACTATGTATTGCGATTCATGAAGGAGATTGTTGATAGGAATCAAACTATTATCCCAGAAACGGTACGGTATTTTCATTATTGATTTTCATATATAAATTATGTATATATTTGATTCTAACTTATTTATGTTCAATTTTTATATTGCACAATACTTTGACAATTCCAGTCCAACATATTCTGATAAAGATCTAACTGAATTAAAGGAAGACTGGTGTCAGAATGTGCTTGAAATGAAAATTATTTGATTTTCTGAGAAATAACATGCTGCAAGGGGTCTTAATATTATATGTAGCTAGTTCTGTTCTGTGGAATAATGTTAGTTATATGAATAGGGCACAGTATCTGAATATGTATATGAATATGTGTTGTTGTACAATATCTAAATATGTATATGTAGTTAAGTTATATATGTATCTGAATATGTTCTGTTGTTGTGTAAATTAAGTTATAAAGTTAAGTTATATAGTTCTGTTTTTGTGTACTGATTGTGTAAACTGATTCTGAATATGTATCTGAATATGTTCTGTTGTTGTGTGAACTGATTCTGGATGAAAATATTTTTGGAAAAAAAAATTAAAAGACATCGCTTTCTAAAAAAATGCAATAAAAAACCAAAAAACGCTTTTAAAAAATTTAATTTACAACGTTTTTAAATTAAAAAGAAAAAAAAAGCACCTTTTACAGCGCTTATTTAAAAAAGCGCTGTAAAAAGTGAATAACAATGCATATATTGAATGCACCTTCTACAACGTTTCTTTGAAAAAGCGTTGTAAATGGTCACCTTTTACAGCACTTATTTGAAAAAGCGCTATAAAATGTGCATTATAATGCATATATTGAGTGCACATTTTACAGCGCTTATTTGAAAATGTGCTGTAAAATGTGCACTCAATATATGCATTATAATGCACATTTTATAGCGATTTTTCAAATAAGCGCTGTAAAATGTGCATAATAATGCATATACTGAGGCACATTTTACAGCGCTTTTTAAAAGAAGCGTTGTAGAAGATTGGAACTTGAGTAGTTGCTTCTAACAAAGTTGATAACAATAATAATAGCTCTCACATTCTAAGAAAATAACACTCATAAAATATTTCTAACTTGAACAATTCTTTTTCTCTTTGACCTATAAGACTACTCTATTATGTTTTTCGATCATTTTCTTCTTCAGCCTTGAATATCTATTTATAGTTAAAATTTGGGCTCAAATTTAGTTCTTGTTTAATTCTGAATCGTATCTTGTTCAGATTGAGTTTGTAAATTCTTCATATTGATTATGTTCCTATTTTGTTTAGATTGAGTTTGTAAATTATTCAGATTGATTATGTTCATATTTTGTTATAGATAAATCTTCTCTAAATCTTGACCATATCTTCATTTTTATTTTTTTCTCTAATCAAAACATAGTTGATTCAAAAGTTCCCACAACTAACCATAGGTTGTTTCGAAGCCAAAAAACGTCAATAACTTTCATCATATGTCGCCACCAAATGGATGCAACTAGAAGTTCTACATAGTCGTTTGTCCTGGACAACCAAGCATTAAGCAAACCATATTTTAGATCCAACAATGGATACCACACAACCTATTTGTCATATAATAACCTCCAAATTTTTAATACCTAGCCTTCCCATTTCTTTTGGAAGACAAATATGCTCCCAACATCCCTAACATACTTTTTTCTCTTCAATTTTACCACCCCCAAGAACCTTCTTTTTATTGACTCAAGCTTTCGCAAAACAACCTTCATAGCCTCATAAAATGAGAAGAAAAACAGGAGTAAACTTGACAAGACATAATTGATTACAGCGATCTTTTCACCAAAAGACAAATGAATTTCTCTCCACCGGTTAACCGACATAGAATGAATAACAATTTTTAAAGTGGACAATCATCTCGTATTTGTACCTACCAGTAACCCTAGAAACTTAAACAAAACTAAACCCACTCTACAAGATAAGATAGATGAAATAACAACCTCAAATTCATTTTCATAGTTTAAAGCAATGAGAGAGGAAATCATGGTTTTTGATGACTTTATCACATACTTTAATGCCATTGACTTGCGATTAACTGAGAGGAATTTCAATTGTTTAGAGTCGATAGTTCAATGATGGGGGAATGGAGTCTAACCTCTTATTCACAACTTTATCTTGCTAATTAGAGATCATGATCAAAATATGGATCCTAAACCATGCAGGAATTAAAGTGGAGAGATACAACTAAATAGAAGAATATGAAAGTGGAGCGTTTGGAGCTTTTTCCTCAAGGAAAAGATCTAAATGATAAAACAACATATTAAGGAATAACATGCATAAGAGTCATAGATAAATCATGGGAGGGAGATTAGAAAAGAAATATGAGGAACTCCATAAACTAATTTGAAAGGGTAAAGTTCAAGTTCAGACTTGTTAGAATAGGGTATTATTGGGAAAAGGAACTCTCGTACCCAAATTCTCTTGTTAGAATAGTTCAAGTTGTCTTTGATGCATACTCAAACTTTTATTTGTTATTTAAATATTATTTCGATTAAATTTATTTAAAATAATTATTTAAATTTATATTCTTATTAGAGTTTGAATATTTATTTTTTTTAAATAAGTATACAAATTATTTTTAGTTGTTATTTAAATATTATTTCGGTTAAATTTGTTTAGAATAATATTTAAATTTATTTAAAATAATTCTTTAAATTTGTATTTCACGCTTTACTCTATTTGTCAGCTCACGTTTTTGTAACATATATTTTACTTTAAGAACCAAACATAAAGTTTTTGGATATTGTAGGGTGAAATCCAAACAAATATTTGTCGGAGACTAAAACTGTTATATATACATGGATTAAAAACATATTTAAATGTTTGGTTCACGTTTCTCTTTGTCAATTAATATTTTTTATAACGTTTATTTGACGTTAAAGATAAAAATAATTTTTTTTAATATTATAGGGATGAAATCTAAACAAATTTTTTATAGGGATTAAAACTAAAAATTATTATATTTACAGGGACTAAAAACATATTTAAACCAACATTTTATATATAAAATATCGATCTAATTAATGATCGTGTAAAACTCCATACTAGATTTAAATCAATCTCAACCAGCCAACTATGTCAACAAGTGGCTCGATCATGTCAGATTTAAATCAACATCAACCGGTTATGGCTCAATCGACTAGTGGTGGTGTACTTGAAAATTAAATGCAATTTCAAACCATGTTGTCTCTAATACCAATTAATAATACTTTTGAGGGACTTTTATCGTCGAGTAATATTCTAATGATGGTTGAAGTACAGTTAACGATTAGATGAATTATTATGATGATTGATGTATTCAAATGATATTTTTTATTTTTATTTTTGGTTTGTATGAATATATTATACATAATTATTTAATTAAGGTGGGTTTTATTTTTTGTTTGAATGATATAATTTATTAATTTTGGAATATTTTTTTTTGGTAGTATTAATTTAATTAATATTGAAATTATGTTTTTGTTTTTATATATATATATAATATTTTATTTATATTGATATTTTCATTTTTTTAAATTATATTAATATTAATTTTTTGTATATAATATACTTTTTTAATATTAATTTCGAATTTTATAAAATTACGTTTTTTTAATAAAGTTATCCATTTGAGACGATCACAAATGAGACAATTTGCAGCAATTTAAACCATCACAAACTGTGTTTTTTTTCATTAGCTTCATCATTTGTGTCGGTCTAACTCCTCACAAATGGAACAGTTTGTGGCGGTCTTAACTCTCACAAACTATGTATTTTTGTCCATCAAATTTATTTTTTGTGGTGTTCTAAACCCTAAAAAATTTGTTATATACTTTTCTGTCACAAATTTGTGACTACTTAAACTCTTTCAAATGGTAACAAAAAATTAGTTTGACTGTCACAAACTTTAGGATTAAGTTATTTTTGACTGCTTTAGACCACTACAAATTTATCTTTTATAATTATTTTTCTATTTTTGATGAAGCTTTTGACCGTCACGAATGAATAATTTTTTTTTTGTAGTGTTCAAATATATGATGTTTTATGATGGAATTTTGTGAAATACGAAGATTTTGGACAACATAATGTCTCAAGTCAACGTTAATGTTAATACTGGTTAACAGAAGTCTAACAAGAGAGTTTAGAGTAGAAAAAGGGTTGAGGCAATAAGATCCATTGTCTATTTTCCTTTTTGTCACAGTAGGTAAAGTGTTGGGATATCTAATGAGAAACTTTTACGGATACAGGTTTGGAGTGAAGGTTGACCAAGTGTTCTCAGCTATAATTCTTGGATGACACAACATTGATGGCGATTATAGATAAAATGTTAGGGTCATTAAAAACTTATTTTCATTTATTTGATCGGTGATCGGATCTTATAGGAAATTATGAACATCTCTTTTCAAAAAAAATTGTATAAATATATTTTTAATTCTTAAAATTATAATATTTTATTGTAATTAAATTTTTATACTATTTTTAAATTTTAAAATAGATGAATGAATTGACTTAAAATTACTGTAAATTGGTTGTAGAATCGTGGCCGGTCTATGTATCTAGAAATTAATGACGAGCACGTAGTCTCCTTCTTGTGACGACAGACCAAGGTCTAGTAATTAAATAGATTAAGAAGGCCCTAATGGATTGGTAATATTTGAAATTGATACTTAGTAAGGTTGTTTTAGGCTAAAAGAGTAGTTGACATAGATTATGTAGAAAAATTTAGGTTTGGCGTCCCTTGGTAATTTGACCTAATTTAAGGGGTTGGAAAATAAATTAAATTTTAATTGTAGTCTCTATAAAAAAAAAAGTACAATTGTAGTTCTTATAAAATTATCATACATACAGTTTTAATTTTTGTTGTTAAATTAATATATATTTTTTAATTCAATTTTATAACTTTGTTTACAATATTATAAAAAGTACTTCTACAAAAAATGAGTTCAAAATTTATTTAAATTCATATTTCGTTACTTTAATCTTGAGTTTTTTACATTTAAAAATTCATATTTTTTTCATCACATATTAAAAGAATTTAAATTTTTGAACTTTTTGTAATTTTCTAAACGTGCTTGTAAAAAATTCATTCAACAATTTTAAAGTTGAAGAATAGTTAAACATTTTTTTTAATAATTGCTAAAACTGTATGTTGAACGACTTTATAATAATTAAATTTTTTATTTTATTTTATAAGATATAATAAATTCTATCATAATTTACTCACACAATTGCTAAATTTTAGATTTGAACTCAAGACAAAACGTCAAACTTTATGATATCAATATTTATCAGTTATGTTAGAGTTTAAGGATTTTTTTTTTTTTTAATTTTATATAAACTAAAATAGAGTTTTGAGTTTTTTTCTAAGATACAAAGTTATTAAACAGAAACTACTCCGAGCATAAAAAATGCTAAGAGGAGCAAAAATCATAGTACATTAAACTAACAAATTAAACTTCATCCAGAGGCCAGTGGTAGGAAAAAAAAAGTCCAAACTCGAATGGTTTGTTTTGGTGGTAAAAAAATAAATCTGAGATTTTAAATATAAATGTTTTTTATAAATGTTCAATAAATTTTAAAATGTTTTTTTTTTATTATGAATTGTAATAATATTCAGTCACTTTAAATATTATTTTTTTATAAAAAACACAACAACGCACGCCAAAACTTTTATGACACTTTAATAAAAGCACGCTAGATACAACAACTCAACACCCTAAAAACCAAATGTCAACACCAGTGATTCTTCTACACAAACAACACACAATCAATCCATAAATTATACAACATACGGGATGAACATATGTAGAGACACTCCATCAATTTAGAAAGCTAATTTTAGTTTTGAGTTAAATAAACTTTTAATTTATATAAAATTTTAAAAAATTTCTTTAACTTTAGTCTTTAAAAATTTTATTTTTATTCTTTACAAAATTTTTGTAAGAAAAAGTCCCACTTTATTTTGTGTGTATTTAGTATCTAAACAATATAAAATTTCTTTAACGTCTTAAAATAGACAAACAATAAAATGGATTTTTTATCTTTTACGAAAGTGGGACATTTGTTCTATCTCGTGCCACTCGGATTCATTTTAGGTTAAATACCACATGTAGTCCTTTAACTTAATTTCAGTTAACGTTTTAGTCCTTTATTATTTTTTTCCCGATTTGATCCTTTATTTTAATTAATTTTAAGTGACAATTTGATCTTTTATGTTTTAAAATGTCCACAATGTTATCCTTTTTTTTACAAAAATTCATCAAAATTTTCAAACTAAACTTATAAGATTAATTATATTCTTCGATATAATACGAATTTTATCAAATTCGTAACGTAAATCTTCAAATAAACTCATATTTTCATTCTTTATTTGATGTTGTTAGAGATAAAGGACCAAATCAAAAAAAGAAAAAAAAAAAAAACGTTAACTGAAATTAAGTTAAGGGACCACATGTGGTATTTAGCCTTCATTTTATTACACATTAATAATCCAAAAATATCATTTGGCTATCTATAACCTTGAAGATAAACCCTTTGACAAGGTAATTGAGACAGCTAACTACCTTAAGCCCCAAACTTTTACGTCCATTATTATTGCAACTGAGATTTCAATATTACTAGTTAATGTGGTTATTTAATATCTAGGAGTCTATGACTAAAGCAACTATAAAATTTTTGCCGGAAACTTTTTTCTAAATAGCACGTGTTTCTCCTATTTTATTAGTAACTAGTTTAATTACACGTGTCTTGCACAAGGTTTAGTAAAAATACATAAATATTATTTCATTTTTTAAATAAATGTGGTTTTTTCCGTACAATTAAAAAGTGTTAGTTTTGCTTTTTCAATGTCACAATAACTATTTTTCTCACTTATACCCTTAAGTTAATGCTGTCTGCAATACTTTTAAAGCATTATATTTTATTATGCAATTATAATATAATATATTAATAATCCATAGTTAATAAATTTCATTTTCTAAAATCGTATATTTTTTTAAACTTTTATAATTTTTCTTAATGTGTGTGGAAAAAAGAAAAATCTAACACAACACTATTGGAATGGAAAGAGTAAACATTCTATTGAAAATATTGATATATTTAGACCACGGAGTATATGAATATGAATTAAATTCAAATGTTTATCTATATATAATATGTTGTACTCTTAAGTTTTTCTTAAAAGAATTACTCTTGGATGATAATTTAAAAGTTCATTTAAACATTCAATTAAAAAATAAAAGAAATTCAAACAGACATTATAATTTTTTCATATATAATATACTGTTTTTTTTTTACTAAAGACATTACTATGATATTATACATTTTATAAATTTGTCATTACAAATAAAATATATTAAAATTTATTTGAAATCACAAATTTATAAAGTATATATTGATGAACTAAAAGAAATTGAGACAATATATGATCCACAACATTATAACGTCTATTTGAATTTCAAATAAATTCAAATAAATTTATTATGTATTTTATTTGTAACAATTTAATATATATATATATATATATATTGATGAATCAAAAGAAATTGAGATAACAAACCGCAAAAGTAAATGAATTAGAAATTAATATATAATTTCAACACAATTCAAGATCATTCAAAATGCAAAAATACAACTTTAACACAATACGATTTACCAAATAAAAATATTGCAATCAATATATAAGAACCTATGAATAATCAATAATGTATAAATTAAAAGATAAGATGTAAGGAAGAGACACTAAGATTTATGGAGGTTTTACTTCTTCGTCTTTGCTTGTAGTACATTGAGTCTTCGTACAAATATTTGAGATATTTTCTTTCTATATGAATGATAATAAAATCTTTAAGAATGAACTACAATCTACTTGAATCCAAATTCGTTAATTGAAGAATATAACTTCACATGGAAGTCATTCACCAAATCGTTGAAGATACCTCACTTTAAGTAAAAAAAATATCATTTTCTTTACCTCACGAAGTATAAAATTTGATATTCAATAGACTCTCACACCATGAATTCTCATCAAGAAAAAAATACGTCGTGTTTCTTTCTCTTAAATTTTTCACACCATGAAAGTGAATCAAAAAACTTGTGTAATCTAAATTGAAAATTGAAATAAAAGAGGCGAATAATGAATATTGAAATGAAATTTCTAAGATAAATAATATTTATAGGAAAATGGCCAAATGCAGAAATAAAATTTAGGAGGTTCAAGGCAAAAATTAATCAACTCAAGGACTTAATGAATTTTAAAATAGGTTCAAGGCCAAATTTAATCAATTCAAGGACTTAATGAATCAATTCATTGATGTAAAAATGACTTGAAATTGATTTCAATACATTTCCATGAAATTTCAAAAGTAATCTTAACATGCAAATTTTTGCATCATTAATTAAGATTGATAGTCTTAATTAATTTTCTGATTCACAAGGTTAGTAATAGTGGATATTGAGATTAACAATCAGGGACAGATCTTGCTTGGGACACGGGGGGTCGCGACTAGGGCTGTTCATGGTTGGTTTTTTTTTAAAAATCAAATCATATCAATTTTAAAATTAATATATGAATTTAGATTTATAACTAAATTCATTATTTGGTTTAAAATCGGTTATAAAACCAATTGTAAATTTGGTTATGGTTAAATAACCGGTTTATAATTAAGCTACGATTTTGAAAATTTAAATTTTAAAATCGATTTTGTTTTTTAAAATCGGTTAAAATTTGATTATTTTTTAAAAAATCATTTATTCATAGTTTAAAAATCGGTTATATAAAAAAAATCGATTTTTTCGATAAATTTTTTAAAAAAATTCTCACCAAATTTTTTGAGAAAAAATTTGAGTTAAACTTTTTTTGAGAAAAATAAGTTTTTATTTTTATTTTTTTCCGATATTTTTTCAAAAAATAAAATCTCAAAATTAACAAAATATTGGTAGTGGATAAAAACCAAATCCAAATATAAAACATAAGTGGTTATCCAACCGGTTTATAAATAAACCAGATTATAACCATATGATTTTAACCGGATATTTAAAATAGATTTGGATCCGGTTTTGAATTTGGGCCTAATAACCGGATATTTTGCACAGCCTAGTCGCGACCACAAAAAAAAAAAAAAGATAAAATGATCAAAATATCTTTATTAAAATTACAATAATACTTAAACCTTAAATTATATCATCTCTCTTCCTCTCTCTCTTGCGTGTGGCTCTCTCTTCCTCTCTTACTCTCCTGATGTGTTGCGTCGAGCCGTTGTCGTGTCGTCATTTTGCCGTCTTGCGCCGCTGCTGCCTCGCCTCGGCCATTCGCTGATGTGTTGCGTTGAGCCACTGTCGTGCCGCCCTCTTGCCGTCTTGCACCGCTGCTGCCTCGCCTCAGCTTGCCTCAACCATTCGTCGTCAAAAATCCAAAGGTTTAGATTTTGCTGATTTGCTAAACAAGATGTTTGTGCTTATTTTTGTCGCTTATTTTTGTTGTTGATTTTTGTTGCTGATTTTTGTCCTGATTTAGAATGATGGCTGCCTGTTTAGAATGATAGCTAAATTGTTGTTGCTGATTTTTGTTGTTAAATTGGTTGATTTAAATTGTTGTGTGCTGATGGCTGTCTATATATTGAACAAGATATACGACAGATTTAAAATGATGGTTGTCTATTTGCTGATTTTGTTTCCTAAATTTGTTTCTTATATTGTTAATTTTGCTGATTTCGAATAAAGAAACATAAATAATGACTGCATATTTTAGAATGCAACTCTTTAAAGAGCGTAGAACATTACTTTAAGTTATTCTTAAGTCATGTATTTAATTTATTACAACTTAATTTTTTGCAACTTATTACAATTTTTTACTATATAGTATTATTTGTATATTTGATTTATACATATTATAATTTTATGTCGTCCACCCCAAACTTTAGTCAATTTCTGCTACTGTTAACAATGCACTATAACAGATATGCTAAGTACTAGTTTGATATAAATCAAAACACTATATAATCCAGTTAAAGAAACATGCATTCACAATAAACTCTTTTAAAAGTGTATATAAGTCATGTGTTGTTAGTACGTGTAAGACCTACATTTTTTTTTATTATTAGTAGTATGTGAAATATATTTTTATTTATTTATTTTATAATTTATAATGTAGTTGTTATTATTATATTTTTTATCTAATTATTATTTTTTTTAAATATATATGTGTATGACATGATTTATTTAATTTGACTAAATATTTTGCTAAATTGTGTGAAAATCATTTAAAAAAAATATTATAATAATGACACAATTTAACTATTTTTAGAAAACAAAATAAAAAGTATTTTAAATTAATCAATTGTCCAAATGTTAGTTAGTGAGAAAGGCTATATAAATATCTAGTTGGTTATTAGGTTAGATTAACAAGAAGAAGAAATAAAAAAAAAATGTATAAGTCCCTAGTTAATACTATTGTAGATTAGAAAAAAGAAAAGGAATATTGAATCTTAAATAGTGTGTAAGAGAAGGGAAAGAAACATCATAGCAACCACAATGAGAGAAAGAAGGAAAATCGATTTTGATGTCTATGGTTGTGCAAGGAACTTATTCCAATTTCATTCAGATTTTAATATGTTATCTATACCTTTGAACTTGAATTATTTATATAATTTATTAATATTTTTACTTTCTCTCTGATTCAATTTGATAAAATATTTGATTTTAAAATGATAACTTTTTGATACAAAATTTATGTTTGAAAATTAAAATATTAATTTTTATGGTAAAGTTGTTACTAATCAAAAACTGATTTTTAGTAAATTGTTTTATAACGATAGGTAATTTTGAAAACGGTATTTGATATTATTATTATTGTTTAAGAAATTCTTTTTAGTTTAAAAGCAAAATTGTGATATGCAATTTATTTTCTTAGAAGTGTTCTTGATTTTCTTATGATATTGATATAGAAACCTATTTTGGTTAAAGAAAATGTTTATATATGTCGAAAATTAATTTTCATCTGGTAGAAGTCGTTATAAAGGCTAGATCGTGTTTTGATCAATAAAAATCATTATTGGCTACAAACTAAATTTTTTATTTGGTTAAAATTTTATATTGTAATAGTTTGATTGTTGAAGAATTTTTTAGAATATTTAATGATGTTAAAAATAATAATTTTTCTAGAAATAATAAATGTATTGAAAGTTGTGTTATAGTTATTTCTTTTAGAATATCAAAATTATAATTTTTATGAGACAATTGTGTGGAGGTTGTGTTGATTTATAAAATAATAATAATAATAATAATAATAATAATAATAATAATAATAATAATAATAATAATAATAATAATAATAATAATAATAATAATAGTAATAGTAATAATTTGGTTGTTTTAAAAGAATTTGTGTAAATGTTAAACTAAACCTAAACTTTATTTGAGTAGGAGTTAATAGTTGAAAGACAATTAATTAAATACTAAGTTAATTATTACTTATTTGAAGGTCTGAATCGAGTTGAACAAGAGTTTGTGCCGCATAATTCTAAAAACAACTTTGGTAACGATAATGACATCACTCTATTTGTTTATCTACTTGAATTACATGTTATATAAATGTATTATGATGTTAGATATTAGTTTTGTTTGTGTGTTATTTTCAATATATGTGTTATATAAATTACATGTTTATGAATGATATTATGAGATTAAGTAATTTGCATATTTTTATTGGTAACGAATGGTTATTCAAGGTGATAATTGTGTCTAAACTATGTTGATTTTGGACACGGTTGAATAGTTTTGAACGCTCTGGTTGAATGATTTATTTTGTTGCTAATTAAGGTGATGAAATTCATGCATGCATTGGTGGCGTAGACCTAGTCGCGAGTATGTGATGAAAGTTTCTTGAAAAGACAATGTGATTCAGAAAAATATTCAACGATGGAGTACTAAACATAAAACTCTGAAGAGCATTTGTCCAACTATGAGACATTATCTAACGATGGGACTCTTTACTCTAGATAGTAGTGATATTTTAGAATCATGTATTGACATAGTCTAACAAATATGATTTATGCATTTTGATTGATTTGTATTTTTGGTGCTTTGTGATTTTAACTGATAAATGAATTATATGATTTATTTATATTTTTTTCTATAACAACTATATATGCATGTTTATTTGTTTTGTGTTTGATATTTGGAGATGACTCTTACATTTGACGGAACGTCACATATAGTATTACTTGAGCGAATAATGTCGCGGGTCAACCTAGTAGGATAAATGCAATGAAACACAATAGCATGCAGTTGGAGACTCCGAGATACTTTTGTATTGGTGTTAGACTTGTTAGGAGAGTTTTACACAAGTGCTCTAAAGTTATGACCAATTAAGATTTATTTTTAGGTAGTAAAACGTCAAAAGTTTTGTCTTTAGGAGTTTCTTTTATTTAACGTATTAAATTTACTTTTTGTAATTACACATACACTGATTAATTATTTTTGAAAATACAATTGAAAACGTTATTAATTGATTTTAAAGTAAATGAGTATTTAAGATAATTTTATAAATAAAAATAAATAAATCTATATTTTTATGTTTAAAATTTCGTTACTTAATATTTCAAAAAAGCGGAATGTTATAAGGTAAAAATAATCCGATAAAAGATACTATATTTGTATAGATATTGATAATTAGACAAAAGATTACTAAAAAAAACATATAATTAAAGAAATGATATTTTAATAATGAGTCACTTCAAGCTTTGGTCTGCTACATGACTAATCTCCTCTCAAGTGATTAAGCCGCAGCTCAAAGCTATGATCTCTTGAATAAATTAATTATTCAAGCTTTTTTTTTTTTTTTTTCAGGATTCAAATTAACCTTTGTTTGGTGTTTTTAAGGCCTAATTAATGTATATGCTTTTCAATTTTTTTTCTTCTGAAAAGTAACATTTCATATACCTCTGCACAATTTTAACCTACAATAATACTTTAGTGAAATAGTTTCACTCAACCAGTTATTCACTTTTAGTAAAAAAAAAAAAAACCAATTATTTATTACTTTAATTAATGCGTAGGGAAAAATATTTTTTTTAGGTTGCGTGTACAAAATATTTAAACAACAGTCAATATGAAATAGAGTTAGTATTGCTGTAAACTACATGCATTTCGTTTTGCTTTTTATTTCTACTATTTCATCATTTTCCCTATTACTTAGCACCGTCTATTTTTATTTTTCATTGTTTGAATTCTCATTTTATTTTTACGTTATTTTATAATAAGTAGCAATAGGAAATATCAAATAGAAATTAAGTAAGAGTTTTATTTTATAAGTTTGTTACTATCCATAAAAAGGATTAATAATTAACTACTCAAATGATAGAAAAATGATCCAAAAATCACATGTATATGATGTTGAAAACCCTAATAATTTTAATGCAATAATGAACAATATATAAAAGATACAAAGATTACATTTGTAGAGTGCCGAATGGAAGAGTGAAGTAATAAGATGATCACAAATTTGATTCTCACCTCTAGTATAATACTAACAAATTAACAATTGACATTCGAAAAAAAAAAAAGCAAAACAATTGACATTCTTAATCTTGGCCATTTCAAAAAATAATAATGAACAAGATGGAGGTCTAATTGAAAATATTTGTATGAATGTTATTCCCAAAAGTTTTTAAATTAAAAAAAAAATTAAATTTTGTTTAGATCAACAATATTATACTATTATAAGTATTAGTAATATGAGAATTGAGAAAACAAACAATGGAGAAACCATAGTTTGAAAGTACAATTGAAAAAACTTAAAATGAATCATATTTAATAAATGATGATGAAAATGATACAATAAATTAATTATATATAGAGCAATTAACTACCAAAGTAAAAACTAACTCTAGCAAACTGATAAAAATAGTTAGTTACAATAAGAGTTATAGATTACGGACAAACGAAGTTGAAGATAGAGAGGGCCAAATTCACTTCAATTTTGCCTGATTGCCTTGTCTAAGAAACAACTCAAAATTTCATAGCACTGATCACAACTCCCCTAACACAAGAATAAGTGTGCTTGATTTTATGGTCAAAATAAAAATTAATTTTGAAAAACTTGTTTTTGGAAAATTATTTTTTATTCAAATTGAGTTTAAAATAAATTTATTTTAATTTTGAATTAATTTTAATGCAAGTGATTTTGCCTGATTACACATTTTATTGAATAGAATTGTTTATACATTGTTTACATCAAAGACATGAGTTAATATTTTAGGGGATTGATTTTGTATTTATCAAACAACTACTATAAATTTAAAAAATATCCATGTGGTTCAAAACTCAAATGCATGTGAAATTGTTTGAAATTTATTGCTGAAACTGAAAGAGACCTTCCTGAGAGCTTTTACAAATAAACTATGTCTTTGGTTGTGCATCTCAGAAGGATTGGTACATTGGTTGTGTTATGACATTATCCATACTCCATAAGTGGTGAGTAAATGCAGGGAGGAATTGGAATAAGATGAACAGTTCTTTTTAGAAAGGAAGAAGATGAAAAGTTGGTGGAAGATGAACGTCGTAAAAGGGTTTAAGGCGAATGAAATTAAGGTGAGAGAGTGATTAGCGAGACTAATTCAAGTGAATTTTGATTTGAGCCATTCATTTGAATTCAATGACTCATTAATTCTCTCACTCTCACATATGGATGTTCTTTCTCACTTGATATGCCCCGTGTTTCCTATGTATATATTATTCATTATCATGTTTATTTCATTTAATTTAAGCGAAAACATATTCCACGAGTAACAACAAAGTGCAAGATATACACAACTAATCATTCAATAGTAAAATTAATTCACAATCACCATGAAAGATACAATTTAATTTCTTGCTTCACATAGAATCAGTTTTGGACGGTCAAATTGACTTCTCTTAAAAATAAAATAAAAAAATACTGCAGAGTCAAATCATGTTTGACCTGTCCCAACGTCTGTTCATGGACTGCAGACGAAAAACCAAACATTTGCTAAATAAGTAGTAATGCAAAGCGCTTTTGACTAAAGCAAATTTTGTTCTTCCAAATCAGCCAAATTAGTAATAGCCAGAAACCAGAGGCGCATTTTACTTGAAAGGTGAGATGAAAGGAAAATCAGCATGCACCCTTCTGCTTCCTCTTGCCCTCTATGAGTGAAGAAATATAGGCACATTTGGTTTGGATTTCATTAAACTCATTCTCCAAGTCCTCAACCTATTTTAAGTCAGCAACATGAACAAAAATAAAACATAAAGACCTTTGTTATCATAAGAATCAAACTTTGCTCTTTAACTATTATTACCGTCTTTTTCAACTCTGTCTCCTTTTGCCTGTACTCCTCACACCTGTAGAAATGGGTTTCAGTGGAATTTATTTAACAATAAAACTAGTAAATAAGATGCTCGGGCACTGCAAGCAAATAAATACCAGAAAGTGATTGTCACGTTGACCTTGCATTCCAGAATTTAGAAATATATAACCATAAAACATTGTTTAATAAGCCATAAAGTTACTAATGATTCATGATTCCTATATTGCACAACCAAAATATACGATATCTTAATGGAGCATAATTCTTTGATGTGAAATTTCATTTATATACATGCATGACATAAAATATCTAATACAACAACAGATCATATGAGAAAAACATCTAATCATATGATTGTAAAGCAAATATATGTACATTTATATAAGAGAATCATTCAACTAGGAGACGATAACATTCACCAAAAATAGGAAACCAAGAGAAAACTGAGTGGCTCAAAACCACATCCTTGTCACAAGTAGGAAAAGTAATAAAAAGTCTTGAGGTTCAACAAACCCATTAAGAGTAGGGAATGGGATTGATCAAGTGTTGTGTTACTTAGTTGAAAGAGCGGGTAATAAATGTCAAAAAGGATTGAAAAGTTGTGTTTTCTTGAAGTATTTTATTTGTCACTGTACATATAATTTGAAAAAACTATCTACCTCGTGAAAAGTTTTATGTTTTCTTCACAGATATCATCAATAGATACTAACGCTGAAGCTCCACTTGATATACCCTGTTGATAGAGACAACACATTAATCATGAGCCTCCAAATGCAGCAGTGTACTCACACTTAGAAAATAAAATAAAAACATTTTAAAAAACCATTGTTTTTTAGTGTAGTTTATATGGCTAGTCCAAGCCCAGAGAAAAGTATCAGTAGGAAATCGACTATCATCTTATCGTGTTAAACCTTTACACCAAAAGATCTATATAAATGCATCCAAACCAAGGGAGAAAAAAACGGAACTCTAACCTCTTGCTGCAATATGGAATAAGAGATGCCGTGGAAGTATTAGCAAAGAATTTAATTCACACACAATTTAAATATCAGGCATGAAAAAATGATTTCTAAGTTGGTATCATTGCAATCCATAGCAGTATACCCTTTATGTTAAAATGTTTCTTATTCCTACATCTTGACTAGCTGGACCCCTATCAGCAAAAATTAATGCAAATCATTCTGCTCTATATACATCATATCCATTCATGAAAGGAATAAGAAAATGACCAAAATACTAGGAGTAATCCATTCAAGCAGATTTAAGCCATTGTAAATGTGTACAGACTCTACAGATATTATTAGACCCAATAATGCTAATCAACCAAACATTACACACAATTACAGATAGGATCTCGTTAGGAAAAAAATTGGTTAAAGAAAGGATAAGGTACAAAATAAGTAGCTATACAGGAGGGAAACATAGTAATGATTGTTTATAATGCAAGGGTGAAAAAGCAGATATCTACTTTGCTGTTCTGCTTTCTGCTTGAACTCGGATATAAAAAATAAATGGAAAAGGGAAATTAAAATGATTCTGGTAATTCCTATACAACTGCCAAAACCTTTTACTAATAAATGGAGCCGGCGTGTCATGGACCATATAATGCCACAATGTCCAGCTATTGATCATGTCCAAGTTTCCCTCTACCTCTCAATTATTTGGCTACCCTCTATCTAGTCTCCCCTCCTCACACATGCCCAAACTAGCTATCATGAGACTCTACCAATGTTTTTGCAATGGGAGCTACCCATACTTTCACTCTACCAATTTCTTTCCATACTCTATGTTGAATAAGAGAAAATGAGAGAGACATATGGTGAAACCGTGTGCCTGAACTACACAATGGAGTCTGTTTTATATAGGCTCAAGGAAATAAATACAAAAATAAATATGGGAGATATTATCCCTATTTACATGATATGTAATAAATATAAATATACTTTCAACACTCCCCCTCAAGCTGGAGCATATAAATCATATGCACCAAGCTTGTTACATATATAACTGATTCGAGGACCTCTCAGAGACTTAGTGAATACATCTGCGAATTGATCATTGGAATTAACAAAACTAGTGGTGATGTCGCCTGATTCGATCTTCTCCCTTACAAAGTGACAATCTATCTCAATATGTTTGGTCCTCTCATGAAAAACTGGATTAGAGGCAATGTGCAATGCTGCTTGATTATCACATATTAATGTCATTTGTGTTGCCTCTTCAAATTGAAGCTCTTTGAGTAACTGTTTCAACCAAATGAGCTCACAGGTCACTAATGCCATAGCCCTGTATTCAGCTTCAGCGCTAGATCTTGCAACTACACTTTGTTTCTTACTCTTCCAAGATATTAAATTTCCTTCAACAAGTACACAATATCCAGAAGTGGATCGATCGCCTATCAATGGGTGAGCCTGCCCAATCGGCATCTGAATAACCAACTATCTGAGTATGTCATCTGTTTTCATAAATTAGACCTTTTCCTGGAGCACCTTTAATGTATTTCAAGATTCGTATCACAGCATCCCAGTGTTCTTGACAAGGAGAATTTAAGAATTGACTTACCACACTGACTGCAAAAGAAATGTCTGGACGGGTGACTGTGAGGTAGTTTAATTTACCAACCAATCTTCTGTATCTCCCTGAATCTAAAAATGGCTCCCCATGATTAGGTAGAAGTTTGACGTTTGGATCCATAGGAGTGTCAACCGGTTTGGCATTCAACAAACCTGTCTCTTCAAGAATATCCATAGCATATTTTCTTTGTGAAATTACTAAGCCGTCCTTAGATTGGGCTACCTCAATACCCAAGAAGTAGCGGAGCTTGCCAAGATCTTTAGTTTGAAACTGATGAGATAAATGTTGTTTCAATTGGAGTATGCCCTGTTGATCACTACCAGTTATGACAATATCATCTACATAGACAATCAAGTAAATGCACCCTTGGGTTGAGTGGCGATAAAAAAGAGAATGATCAGCTTCACTTCGAATCATGCCAAATTGTTGCACTACTGTGCTAAATCTACCAAACCAAGCTCGAGGAGACTGTTTAAGACCATAGAGAGACCTCTGAAGTCGACAAACCATGGTAGAGGACTCCCCCTGAGCAACAAACCCAGGTGGTTGCTCCATATACACTTCTTCTTCAAGGTCACCATGCAAAAAAGCATTTTTAATGTCAAGTTGATGTAGAGACCAATGTCTGATGGCTGCAATAGAGAGGAGTAGTCTAACAGAGGCCATCTTAGCCACAGGGGAGAAAGTATCACTGTAATCGAGGCCAAAAACTTGAGTGTACCCTTTTGCTACCAAACGAGCTTTAAAACGATCAATCTTACCATCAGGACCAACTTTCACCGTATAAAGCCAACGACATCCTACTAAAGACTTTCCAGACGGTAAAGGAACCAATTCCCATGTACCACTACTCTGAAGTGCACACATCTCGTCAATCATTGCTTGTCTCCACTCTGGGTGAGATAAAGCTTCACCTGGAGATTTAGGAATAGAAACAGAAGACATGGAAGACAAACAAGTATAATGCAAAGGAGAAAGACGATGATAACTCAAGCCAATGTAATGAGGGGATGGGTTACGAGTAGGACGTATACATTTACGAATAGCAATAGGAATATCAAGGGTCGGATCCGATAAAGAAGGAGGTGGCGGTGAAGGAGCGTCTGGAATGACCTCGGTATCAAGAACAGGTGTAGGGACATGTACAACCGATGGTGGTTGACGACGACGATATGTCTGAAGAGGTTGTACAGTTGGAGGATCAACAAGAGGAGTCTCAAGTGGGACAGTGGGAGGGGCCACAGGAGGTGTCTCAGGTGGGGCATACGTAATAGGCTCTAATGGTAAAAGAGAAGGTGAAATAGACTTTGGTAGGTCCAGAGGAATAGTTGCAGACAAAGGATCAGGAAGCGACTCATAGTATGTAACAGACTCAAAAAATGTGACATCAACCGATATGAGATATCGTCGAAGAGTAGGAGAATAACAACGATAACCTTTTTGGGACCGATGATAACCCAGAAAGACACATTTTAATGATCGAGCTGAAAGTTTGTCAAGACCAGGAGTGAGATTGTGGACAAAACATGTAGATCCGAAGACCCGAGGAGGAAGTGAGTGAAGAGGGGTACCAGGAAAGAGGATCGAGTGAGGGACTTTGTTATCAAGAGCAGACGAAGGCATGCGATTTATAAGATAGCACGCCGTTAGAACAGCATCGCCCCAAAAGCGAGATGGTACATTACCATGAAGAAGGAGAGTACGAGTGGTTTCAATAAGGTGCCGATTTTTGCGTTCGGCTACCCCATTTTGTTGAGGTGTATGAGCACAAGATGTTTGATGAAGAATGCCGTTAGAGGTCATAAAATTTTGAAATTGATGGGACAAATATTCACGGGCATTATCACTGCGCAAAGTGCGAATGGATACACCAAATTGAGTTTTAATTTCCTTATAAAATTGTTCAAAAATAGAAAATAATTCAGACCTATTTTTCATTAAAAATAACCACGTACAACGGGAAAAATCATCGATAAAGGTAACAAAATATCTAGACTCAAGTGTGGAAATAGTACGAGAGGGACCCCAAACATCTGAGTGAACTAAAGCAAATGGGGAGGAAGCTCGTTTATTAGCTCGATCAGTGAAATGACTACGAGTGTGTTTCCCTAATTGACACGACTCACAATTTAAGCTAGATATTTTGGTTAGATTAGGTACTAATTGTTGAAGTTTGGGAAGACTCGGATGACCTAACTGAGCATGTATAGTAAGAGGAGAATATGTGGTAGGGCACGCTGTTGATGGGTTTGAGAGATAATAAAGACCATTAGACTCACATCCGACACCAATTTGTCGTCCTGATATTCGGTCTTGCAAAGTAACATTGCAATTAGTAAATGTGACAACACAGTCATGAGAACGAGTCAATCGACTGATAGAAATTAAATTAAATGGGCATCCAGGCACATAAAGGACAGATTTAACTAACAGAGTAGGGAGGATTTGGACAGTGCCAATCCCTTGAGACTGTGTTTGGGAACCATTGGCTGAGACTATCCTAGGTAAATAACCAGATGCTGTGAGAGAGGAGAAAAGAGTCTTGTTACCAGTAATGTGATCAGATGCACCAGAGTCGAGAATCCATGGGCTATGAGAAGGTGAGATGCAAACAGGTGAATTACCACTTTGTGCAGCGGAAACAGCAGAACTCGAGTTCTGACAATACTCTCTCCACCGAAGAAAATCTTTATAAGTAGCCATAATCAATAAGTAGTTACCTAAAAACCAGCAGCGAAACAGTGGCGGAATATGGTTTTTTTTTTCGATGAACAGTACCGCGCGATGAATAGTGCGTGCGATGAACAGTGGACTGATTTGCTGGAAAAAAAAATGAACGAAAAGCGACAAAGAAAGGGTAAACCGGAATTGAGACACGGTTTACCGAAAAAAATCTCACCGAAGGACAGTGGGTCCCGGGGTAATCACGATATAGGGTTGTCTCTCTTAATAGGCTCTAGATACCATGTTGAATAAGAGAAAATGAGAGAGGCATATGGTGAAACCGTGTGCCTGAACTACACAACGGAGTCTGTTTTATATAGGCTCAAAACAATAAATACAAAAATAAATATGGAAGATATTATCCCTATTTACATGATATGTAATAAATATAAATATATTTTCAACACTCTATTTCTATTCTATCATAGTAGCATTCACATCTTTGACTTTGTAGAGCTGGAATTTTATTCCAGCTCTTCATTGCCCAATGTCGAGTACCATACAACAATGCAAGTCTTGTAGCCATGCAATAAATTTTATTTTGGGTTTAAATCATATTTTTCTATTAAAAAACCTCCAAAGCATTTCACCGTATAATTTATCCTACTTAGAATATGGTTGCCATCCACCTCTACTTTCCTCTTTACAATTTAGAAATTGGTGATAAGCCACTCAGCTAAATTGAGTGCTCCTTCAATCCCAATTAATAGTATAAAATTTAACGACTTGGCAAGGCAAAATCTTTTCATATAATTAGTCACATCAAGTTCAATTTAAAAAGAGAACAATTGATTTTAACAAATCCAAGCATGGGTTTATAAAACTAGGAACTAAATCAACTATAAAGGAAGCTGCATCCATCGTCTGATACATTAAATACTAAAATCAAACCCCAAATGCAATCAACTGAGGTGCTCCGCTGAGAAGTGCAACCCTGAATTAACTAAGCCTTGATAATGCTAATAAGTTTTAAAAATGTGTCTTCCTCTAGTTTGTTAATCCTAGACATTAGAAGAATTCATATGCAAATGGGCAGTGACTACTCCGAAGCATCATCAACATCTCCAACAGGCATGATTATGAATGCATTATTCACAATAGTATGCATCTATGTGTGTTTAATAAGTTATTTTAAAAAATGAGAAAAAAGTAATAAACAAAGCAATATATTTCATTCTACATCCAGCAGCAAGTATGATTATAAGTGGTAAAATTAGATAAATACGGCCTTTGCAGATTACATCAACTACTTACACACTGTTCATGAATCAAACTTTGATTCCAAGTTGCAGGAAGACCCTCATTTGGCTGATCCAAATTCAAAACTTCTTGATGTTCAGCTTCTAAGCAAATATCTTCTATCAACTCATTCCGTGAATTATTTGGATGCCCTGCTGATTGTCGAATCCGGGCTTCCTTTAGCATTTGTGATCTGAAATTTAGAGGCTGATATCCAACTAAGTGACAGTGCTCCTTCCTATCTAGTCCAGAACAAATTTCCCCATATCAAACAATGTCAACCTCATAATATGGAAATTCTAGAAAAGAAGTATCAGGAAGCACTTAAATTTTCACATAATCAAGTCCTTATTGTTGGCAATTTTCCAAAAATAATACAGAAGTGAATAATGGTTCCATTCATGGCAAGCTTAATCCAACACATAATTTTCAAGGGGGCTGTTCTTAAGCTAAGTAGCAAATCATTATAGAAATGAATAGACTTTTGTCTGTCTGTATTTACTACTAAAGAAGTTGTAACTTTAACTCCAAGAACATTAACTGAAAATCTAAGTCACATGCATCAAATTGAATAATTTATAGTAAAATATGAGTACACCCCATAAACTGGTTTAACCAGCTTATTAAGGGTCACAAGTAAATTAGCAAATTAAGAAGGTATAACTACAATATACAGAAAACGAAAATTTGAAGCATCAAATCCAATCATTTTCCTAATAAAATTAGAGTCAAAACCCTGTAACTAGTTATTCAACACGGTCATTAAGACAGCTCATTAAAGGGAGCAAGTAAATCAGAGAACTAACAAAATATTAAACTCCAAGAGGATAAGAAATAAGTTTTCAATCTGTTTTCAAAGATTTGTACAGGAAATATCGAAAACAGTCTTTTTTTCTTCTTCTGTATTTACTATACAAATCTTTTGAAACTGAAAATAGATTGAAAACAGATGGTAGTTTTGTAGTTAAGGTGAAAACAGAAAATTATAATAGAAAATGCTTTCTCAAAGTAAATGGGCCTAAGCAGCAGGTGCAACATTTTTCAAATAAAATCAGAGGCATAAACCCTGTAAATTGGTTAACACATGAACAGTCACTAAGACAGCTTACTGAAGTATGCAAGTGAATTAAGAAAATATAGAAGAAAAAGAACTCTAGGATACATCATTAAAGAAGCATTAGGAAATATCAAGTATCAACTACTATAAGTAAAGAAATTCGATATTGAATAGCATACATGCTTCACTAGAGCAGAAAAGTAAAATAAAAGAAACTGTCCAAAATAAATTATGTAGTACAAACAAACCAGTATTCCATCGTCATTTGTTTCAGCTTCGCTTCCAGCCGTATGAACAGTACTGATCTCTCAAAGTCTTGTTTATCATGTGCAGGTTCTATAAAATTGGCTTCAAGAATTCCTAAATATGTACCAGTAAATTAAAAACCCTGGATATTGTGAAGTTCTTGCACAGAAATCAACAGGAGAGGATAAGAAAATACCAACAACACCATTCCCTTTTGATGAACCATCTCCAGTTACTTTCCAAAATGGCTGCATTCTCACAAAAAAGTGAACAGCATCAGATCAGGATAGTATGCTGTTAGGAGCCCAAGAATAGGATTCCAAAAGAATTTGAGGAAGAACACTTGCATTAAGAAAAGATAAAAAATAATAAGAAAGAATCTGACACGAGGTATGGTATCATGTGGCAAAACGTTACTTTATAGTTTATTGATAATTGATTAGTCGGTTAACTCGCCCTCGTTTTTGTTTGATTACCTTTACCAAAAACACTACTTTGCAGCATGACCGAGTTTGGGACGGGCGATTGGCATTGAATGTGAGTCTCATGACCTTCACAAATTATCCATCCCATGTTTGTTCTGCGACAAATTTCCCTCTTACATACATTCTAAGTTGGCTCTGTTTGGTCTTTCTAAACTTCAGACGATGGAACCGTAGTCTATCCTAGATTCATGGAACAGCCCTGATCAGGCCACTATGGTCACGCTCTACATGTTGAGTCTTGAGTGTGGGGGTTGGGGGTATTGAGTGTCCCACATCAGATAATAATATGGCTCGAATAGTGGTTACTGGTTATTACTTTCAAGTAGACACATCCCTCACCTTACAAGTCTATTTTGTGGGGTTGAATTGGGCACAATCCAAATTCTAAAGAATATATTATATAGACTTCGTCTAACAATTACAAAAATCTCAAAACATCTTGATTACCATAATTACAAAACATTATTAGCATGTTAATATTCTTTACATATTTACTACTGTTGAGTTCTCTGTTGAACTCTGAACAGAGAAATAGATATAATTTATATTTGCGAGATAATTAGTAAGGATGCTACTTTCAATGTACATGAACATATATATACGTGACTCTACTTATTGATTTCCTTTTCTACTTCCAACAATATATAAGAATGGTGGTTTGCTGTATGAGAAAAGAAATACAAAACATATACTTGAAAATGCAGCTGAAAGTAAATGCAATTATAGATAAGACATTTCAAGCACTAAGAAGTCAGAACATACCTTGATTAGGCGATTTTTGTGGTATACATTAAATCCAGTAACATTAAGAGAAATAAACTCCTTTATAAATCCAATGGTTGTCTCCACCATAGCCTAAAACAGACCACAGTCCTTAGTTTGAAAAATTGAAAAATAAATTGCTTTCTTAATTAATTAAATGTCTCAGGGTGATAGATAGGAATATAGGATGGTAGACAAATAATTACTGGTTGTTGGTCATATAACACTAAATCGTCTTCTGATACTGATATGGAAGAAAATTAGAACAACGAAAAAGATGCACTAAGGGAGTTAAGGAGAAAGACAATGCAAATCATGGAGGGTCTGCTCCTCCCAAACCCAATCCTTTCATCACTCTAAATCGGCTATGACTATCCTCTCACTATTCCTGTATGCCCCATGTAATACATTCTGCTGCTTACTTTCTTCACCATTCTCTCACACACTGATGTTTAAAGACGCTGATCAGTGGGATGATTACAAAAAAAAATTATCAAAAATACTTTGAATTTATGACCGCTTGACTGGTTAACTAATCTGAAAAATGATCCTTGAATTGTCTTTCATTGAACAATTCCTCTGCATTGAGCTGCAATCCCTTGATTCAAGGGTATTACAATGATAAGAACCTAAGTACAAGTTACAAAATAATTACAGATTTTTAGACTAATTGATATATACATTCCTAGAATAACAGACGGATTCCAAAACCAATAACAATTCTACAAATTTTTTATTTAATATCTGGAGCTAAAGATCCATACAAACAGGTTTTATATCAAGCAAACTTTATTTATCTATTATACGGTTTTTCATTCATGAGGAATATTTAGCAACTTCTATGGTAGTGTATAAAATTGTTTTAAATGATTTTGAATGCATACTGTCATATTAGTGATCTAACCGCTTGAGTCGTGCCAATCTGGGGCTTGTATCTAACTACTGCTGAATGTATCAACTCATCTGTAATGTCAAACTGGTCGACAGGCTTTCCCCTTAGTATGATTTTGAAGTTCGAAAATTTTCTGAGATATAGCATAGATACATATGCCTGAAAAAATATTAAGGGTCAATCAGAATAGAAATTAAAGAATAGACATTAACCGTTGCAAGTATAGCTGAAATTCTCAGTATTTAGCATCACCCGTAAAGAATAACGAATGCGGTAAGAAATATGTGACTGAAGCTGAACAGTTTTTTTGTTCAACTTCTTCCCATCTCCTCTGTTGGCCTCATCTCTAAGCATGATATCCTGTGCAGCAGAACAAAGCAGATCATGATTGCTATCAAAATATTGAACAATATTAAGTATCGAAAATTTACAGCAACAGCACTCCAAGCATATGCATACACCCCTCAACCACTCATTACATTAGACTCGTACGAACAATACCAAACGAGTCGAATATGAGAGTATGATAGGAAGAAAAAAATGGCCAAACCTAGCACTTGGTATCGCTAATTTTTATGTATTGACATGAATAACAAAGATACGACAAAAAAGCTACAAAAACCAAATGAAGGTGTAAAATCACTGCAACCCAGTACCCAAAATCATCTCTTGCAACTAATTTCTTGTTATAAAGATATTAATAAAGATAAATGTTAGAATATTAGAAAATATCTTATAGTATCTTTTATATTATATTAGAGTATCTTGATTTATTTTCTATGATCAATTTATAATCATAGAGAATCTTAGAATATCTCTCTTTATTATTATGATTTGTTCCTGATTTAGGATTGAGTCTATGTTTCTCTATAAATAGAGATTAGTATTGAATCTTTTGTATTGAAGTCAGCATTAAGCTATTATCAATAATATTCAAACCCTTATTATTTTCTCTCCTCCTTTTCCCTAAAATCCCACAACTTCAACAATAAGTAAGGCCTAACCGGTTTTGAATTAACAAAAAGAAAAATACACGGAGACAACTAGGAAAAAGATCCAAGAGCATTGTCATTAACTGAAATAAAGATACAGTATAACAGTAAGAACAGAAGAAAAGAATGTCGTAAAAGAAAAATGCTATCGCTGCCCTATGGCTTTAGGCACCCTGATTACCCACATATGCTGGAATGCCTCGTGCAATCTTCTCCATGATGAATCTCTTTTGAATAGATGCTTTGGCAAACAGTTGTGTATAAATTGAATTTTGACAATTCAATAAGGTTAAGTTTGAATAGAGTTCTAAAAGTTGAGAATTTTAAATACAAAGATAACTATTTGCATCAACCGAACTCCTTTAGTTAGTCAGAGCATCTCCGGTGCTCACTTTTAAGAAACTCAATTTGGGTTTCATACACTACCATCAAATGTTCCCTACAATGCCACATCATCCTTAAATAACTCTTACACATTTTGCTCCTATGGTAAAAAAATTAAAGCAACCCTTCAGCAAGCTACACTTTCATATTATTTTATTTGCACTCAACTTTTCCCAAATAAAAATATTAATTCATTTATTATAATTTATACATAAAAAAATAATAAATGTTAATACATAAATGTACTGAGAAATACAAAATGAGAACCTAAAAGCAAAGAAAAATACACAAATATGATGAGAAATACAAAACGATAAAAATACACAAATATAATGAAAAACACAACCATGAGAAAGAAACAAATATGATGAACCACACATGACAGTGAGAAATATAATAATTAATTTTTGTTATTCTCTTTCCCCCTCCCCCTTCTTTTTTTTTTTTTTTTATGAGTTGGTTGATGATGATTGATGAAAGGAAACCATTTTTTAATCCAACCATATCATATCTTATATCAGATATCTCAACAAAATCTATGCAACCCACTTTGCCACGCTAGGTTCCTCCAATGGGAAGAAAAAATAAGGAACAGGTTCAGGCTCACTCTCTCTCACAGTTATCTCCATTGTTATTATTGTGCTGAGGAGATGTAGGACTTGGGCTTAGGGCTTAGGTCAATCTCATAAAATTGGTTTGCAACATGAGGACGGCTTAAGTCTGATATGAATTACACTGACCGTATTGCTAGTCGATGTAGAACTCACTCAACAAGACAGTGTGGAACCAATTAGTATCTAGTCAAGGAAGTGATCTCAATCATTTCATAATTTGTATTCTTATTTAATTTGATTAAGGCCAAGAATCTGGCTATAGTAGGCTTGAAATTATACTAGCCGTAATACACCAGTATTTCACCTAATTATTAGTATAAATAGGTACAACTTACAAGTGCTTTGTAATTAAAACACACATTATCAATATAATATTTTATTGAGAACTTATTTTCTTTCTTTTTCTATTTCCCTACCCAAACCTTGTACTTTCAACACATATTAAACAAGCTATATTTGAATATTTTCGTCATCCAAAAAGAATATCTGAAAATATACTTCCAAAAAACTTGCAAATGAAAAAATTTATATAGCAATCAAGATACACAACATACCTCAGCATCATCATCAAAACTCAATTCATATATTCCTTCATCATTCAACCACAAATTATATATTAAAATCTTGGTTCCATGTGATCCTATATCATCAAACTGAAAATTATGAAAAAATGATCAGTAAAAAGGAGTCCATAGCTAACATTTTGAATGTAGAAATGAGCTATCAATAGCTCTACTGCATTTCATTTATTGCATACATCATTTAGAGGTGATTCACATGCTACTGCTTTGGTCAGTGGCCCAACAGATAATGCCATTATACTATAATAATGAGAATGGATGTCCTCATAATACAAAAAGAAATCTATACAGACCTTGTAACAGTAAGTAACAGTTAATTTATTTCTCATCTTAAAATGAAAAAAGAAAGGTCTGCTGTTAACCATAACTCTCATGGACATGCATATGAATGAAACTCCATGACTAGCGCATAGCCATATAGTTCCACAGTCTAGCATGTTTCAGAAATTGGTAGAAGAGGCTAACATGAAACTTCTAGAACTCAGTGCAAGTACTTGGAGCTTAACTCATCGTGAATGAGGTCTCTATGGCATAACAGTTGATCAAGGATAACATTAGGTATTTGACTTCTTTTTGGAGTAAAGCACATGAGGTACTGGGAAACTCTGCTCCATTAATGTTTTCTCTGTCCTACGTTGTTTTGTATTAGACTATTAGTTCAAGACGATTCCTTACACTCCATTGTAACTTCTCCTCATCTAAATGAAACATTTTATTAATCAGAAAATAAAAAGATTGCATGGAAGTCGAGGAAACTCACAGATAAAGAAAGAGTGAGTGTAAAATTGGGACATTGTGACTGTTAAATTACCAATGTGACACTTCTCAAGCCTACGTTCTTCTCTAGAGGCACATAGCTACTTGAAATATTACCAAAAATCATATGTCCCAACAAAATTGATTTATGTTTGTTGAAATATTTAGTAATTATTATTATTGATATTGGTCGATTCTATCTTCATTGTGTTATTTTAGTTCTATATATCAATCCTTGATTTAAGAAGTTGACTTTGGTGTACTCTCTCCATGGTGTATCAGGAGCACTCTTTCATTAAAATAAACAACTACTAAGTTACTGCAATAGTTTCTACATGGTATCAAGAGCTCTAGGTTATTCCCAAGGGAAACCTATTCTTTCTCAATGACCCGTCCAACTAGTTGGCGGCAGGCCTTCACTGACTCAGTTGACCACTCGTCCACAACTGACAGCCTTACTGGTGATGGAGAACACACATCAATTGGCAGTGTAGGTGGCAGCCAAGGATGTGGCAGCACACCACATGGGGAGGTGGCTATGATGTTAGTTATGGCAATGCTGGTCCTTTCAATTCAAGAGGCAGCGGCAAAAATAACTCTCCACAGGCTAACATCCAGTGTCGGTATGGCTCAAACTACACAAAATGATCCCAAACTGTCCGACTCATTTTTGATGGCAAGGGAAAATATGGCTTTCTTACTGGCACTATTCTGTAACCTGCATGGGCAGATCCAACTTACAGGTTCTGAAGAGGCTGGAAAACGATCGTGTGTTGATCTTTCTTGTAGGGCGGAACAAGGAGCTCGATGAAGTAAAGGGTAGAATTCTAAGGGAGAAAAAACCCATTGTCGTCTATTCGAAAGACTTTCTCTCAAGAGAGACAAGTCGACCTCTACCGTAGCAACTGTAGTTATGCACTTGCCACTAGAGACTCCAATGAAGAAGGCAAGAAAGATGGTAAGATACCTAAGAAACCATGGTGTGACAATTGTAGACATCCATTGCACACTCGTTCAACTTGTTAGAAACTCCATGGGAGACCTCATAATGTGAAGAAGGGTGAAAGTCGTGCACTTCAATCTACTACTTCCTGATCAAGAGCAGCAGTCTCCCACAAGTTCACTTTCGCTCGCAAAGGAACAACTAGAACAACTGCACAAACTTCTTGAGTTCCATAGCCCACAAAGATAACTTTTTAAGATCATCCCATCTTAGTGTCAACCCTAGCCATACTTGTAATGATGATTCAGGTGCTACTGATTATGCGCCAGCAAATCTAGTCTATTTTCTTAACATAGTCCTTGTGAAAGTAACCTGAAAATTAAGATTGTCAGTGGCTCTCTTTCAATCATGGCAAGGAAAGGTGTTGTTCTTTCTTCATTATTAACCCTCCAAGATGTATTGCATGTTCCTAACTTGTCATGTAGTCTATTATATGTCAGTAAACTAGCCCAAGATAAAAAGTGACAAACCCACTTCTTTGATATCATTGTGTGTCTCAAGATTTGACCTCGAGGGAGATGATTGGAAGTACTAATAAAAAATGGAGGACTCTACTACCTTGACGATGGACCTAAAACCATACATCAATCCGAACAAATAAGTTCCTTCTTTAAATCCTTTTTTGCTTCATATAATAAGGATGATATTACATTGTGGAATTTGAGGTTAGGTCATCCTAGTTTTAAATATCTAAAACATTTGTAGCCAAAACTATTTGTTGATAAAGATTTTTCTGCTTTTCAATGTGAGATTTGCGAATCTGCTAAACATTGCCAAAATTCTATTCCTATGCAAACATATAAAACCCTCAACTTTTTTTTGTTATTCATAGTGATGTTTGGGGGCCTAATAGGATAAGTTCTCTATCCAACAAAAGATGTTTATCACCTTTACTAATGTTCATACTAGACTTTGTTGGGTTTCTTTATTAAAAGAAAGATCAGAGGTAGGACAAATTATCAAGTTTTTTGTAAATTGGTGCAAACAAAATTTAATTCCAAAACTGATAATGAGACTAAATACTTTAACACTATTTTGGGACAATATGGAAATGGGATTGTTCATCAAAGCACGTGTGTTAACTCACCCCAACAAAATGGAATTGCAAAGAGGAAAAATAGACACCTCTTAGATGTGGCAAGAGCGTTGAACTTTTTAAAACATTTTCCAATAGCTTCCCTTTCAGTTGACTTACCATTGAATTTTTTTGGATGTACTGCATTAGTCCATGTAAATAAATTACTTGGAAAACATGAGCCTCATGCCATCAAATGCATTTTTATTGGATATTCCACCACTCAAAAAGGATATATATTTTGATCCTAATACAAAAAAAATGGTTTGTAACAATGGATGACACCTTTTTGGAAAATAAACCATTTTTTTTAGAACAATTATCTTAGGGGGGAATCAAATGAAGATTCTTATTACTCTTTTGAAAATTTGATTCTTGAAGAAAATGTGCATACATCACATAGTTTTGTTCCATGTACTACTTCACCAAAAGAAATTGCACCGGGGACTTTGAGTGAACCTACTCCTACCATGAGTGAGGATCTCACTCAATCAGGGGGCAACAGCTCAAAATCAAGATTTTAACAATAAGTCTTTGGAACCTGAGATAATCAAGAACTAAATCAAATATCACCACATATGTATCTTTGTAATGAAACAGAAGGAAGGTTTGAAGAATGTGATCCAACTTGGACATTAAAGGTTTATGTGAGAAAGAACCATGATCACGGGGTAAGGGACTTTATTCCTCGGCACAGTCATGAGTCAGAACTGATGGAGAATAAACCTACTGAAGCCATAAAAGGAAAAACTCTCCATGATACTTGTCAAAATCTGTTTCTATTTAATATCCCTCAATATAGGGATTCGGTTGAATAGGAGTAATAATAGGCATTTAGTTATATATGAGTACTAATAGGGATTTAATTATATATGAGTACTAATAGGATTTGGTTGTTAAGTAATCTACTATATATATATCTGATGTACTACCAATATAATTCATTCAAGAAATATTTTTACTCTAATTCTTGACATGGTATCCGAGCTCTCAATCTTTGAGAGTCTTGCTTCCGCATAAATTTACCGCCTTCATTGCGGTTTTCTTTTTTTTTTTCTGAAACTTTAGCCACCTTCATTGTGGCCCTTTTTGCTGCCTTCGTTGCAGCAATTTAAGATTTTTTTTTGCTGCCTTCGTTGCAGCAATTTAAGATTTTTTTTTGCTGCCTTCATTGCAGCAACTTAAGATCCCTTTTTTGCTGCCTTCATTGCAGCAACTTAACATCTGTTTAACGAAGTCTGTTTGTTGCCTTCTTGCTGTTTTTTGTTCTTCATTCATGGCGGGAGAAGGAGTAGTGATTCATAAAGAAACCGAGAATAAAACAGGAAATAAAAAATTTCAAGCCGAATTGCAAAACCTCTCATCCATTCACAAGTTGAATGGGAAGAACTATTTGAAGTGGTCTCAAATTGTGCGCACTTTTTTGAAAGGTAAAGGGATGGCAGAACACTTAACTGATGAACCCCCCAAAGAAACAGATCCCAAATTTAAGAGGTGGGATAAAGAGGATTCTATAATCATGGCATGGTTATGGGATGCAATGACCTCAGAAATCAGTGACACTTGCATGTTTCTCAGCACTGCGAAGAAGATTTGGAAGGCATTAGAAGAGACTTATTCAAAAGCTAAAGATGCTGCCCAAATATACGATGTGAAGGTGAAAACTGTGGCTGCTAAACAGGGAAACAAGACTGTTACTGAGTATGCAAATCATCTCAAAGCTTTGTGGATGGAAATGGATCATTACAGAGCTATAAAAGTCAAGTGTCCAGCAGATGCAGCATTACTCAAGGAGTATATTGAACAGGATAGAGTCTATGATTTCTTGGTGGGACTCAACTCTGATTTTGATCAAGTTAGAGTGCAAATCCTTGGTAAGGAGAAAGTGCCAGGAATTAATGAAGTAGTGGCTATAGTAAGAAGTGAAGAAAGTAGAAGGGGACTAATGCTGACAGTCCCACCTGTAGAAAGCTCAGCAATGATGGTTGACCAAAAGAAAGGAGGAGGAGCCTATGTGGAGAAGAAAGGTGAAGGAGTGTGGTGTACCTATTGCAACAAGCCTCGCCACACTCGTGAAAAATGCTGGAAATTGAACGGGAGACCACTTAATAGAGAGTGGGGCTCTCAAAACCGAGACAAGGAGTGGGGAAAAAAGGAAGGTCAAGCACACATAGCTACAGGTACTAGTGAAGAAAGTCGAGAAGGTATCACGCAACTGAACCAAGATGAGGTAGAAAAGTTGAGATCTTTACTCACTAGTTTGGAGAAACCCACAGGTACTTGCTCTTTGGCAAATTCAGGTACGTTTCCATTTTCTTTTGGACTTAATGCTTCAAATATACCCTTTAACCAATATTGGGTACTGGACTCTGGAGCTACAGATCACATGACACCCTTACCCACACATTTCTCTACTTATTCACCTTGCCCTAGCAACAAGAAAATATCAATAGCAAATGGTACCCTTATAACTGCAGCAGGTCAAGGAGATGTTCAAATAAATCCATCCATAACTCTACAAAATGTCCTCCATATCCCTAAATTGTCCACCAGCCTTATTTCCATTCAAAAACTCACAAAAGACCTATCATGTAATGTTATCTTCTATAACAACTTTTGTGTTTTTCAGGACAAGCATTCGGGGAGGACGATTGGACGTGCTAGAGAATGGAATGGCCTTTATTGTTTGGATAACCAAGATTCCGCTCCGAAGTTATTCAACAACAATAACTCATTTTTTTCAGAATCAATAAAAACCATTAGGGATAAGATTCTTTTGTACCACTACCGCCTTGGTCACCCTTCATTTCGAGTCATTAAGCAAATATTTCCTTCTTTTTTTAAGAAATTAGATGTAGAGAGTCTTCACTGTGAGGTGTGTGAGCTTGCTAAACACAAGCGTGTACGTTTTCCAATCAGTAATACAATAAGTACTTTTTCGTTTTATTTAATTCATACAGATGTGTGGGGTCCTTCAAATGTTCCAAATATATCAGGTGCACGTTGGTTTGTAACCTTTATTGATGATTGTACTCGGGTTACTAGGGTGTATTTATTAAAACAAAAATCTGAAGTCACGTCTATGTTTCTACAGTTCTTCTCCATGATAAAAAATCAGTTTGGAGTAAGTATTATGAGGATTAGGTCTAATAATGCTAAAGATTACTTTAACCATGGTCTTAATTATTTCTGTCAAAACAAGGGCATTATTCATGAGTCCTCATGTGTTAAAACACCCCAACAAAATGGAATTGCTTAAAGGAAAAATAGCCACTTGTTAGATCAAACCCGAGCTATGTTATTTCAAACTAAGGTTCCTAAAAAATTTTGGGGAGAAGCGGTGTTAACTGCTTCGTACCTCATAAATCGTTTACCTTCTAGTGTCTTTGCCTTCAAAACTCCTATGGAGGCCCTGTCCTCATTCTACCCTAATGTGTCGACCTCCAGTAATCTTACTCCTAGAATATTTGGGTGTGCATCGTTTGTCCATATCCATGGTGATAATAGAGGGAAACTTGATCCTAGAGCCTTAAAATGTATCTTTATCGGGTACTCTTCCATCCAAAAGGGCTACAAATGCTATCATCCACCATCCCAAAAATTATTTGTCTCTCGTGATGTCACCTTCCATGA
>NC_021166.2:15710253-15750441 GCF_000331145.2 Cicer arietinum
AGGAAGAATACTAGGACATGTACCAACAAGCCACTCTACCCTTTATCCAACTACTTATGCTTTGAACAATTCTCACCTACCCATAAAGCCTTCCTCACAAGCTTGAACACTACCACTTTACCTACCTCTCTATCTGAAGCATTGTCTGACATGAAATGGAAACAAGCCATGAACTTGGAAATGGAAGCATTGGACAAGAACGGTACTTGGGATTTTGTCCCTCTACCAAATGGAAAGAAATCTGTAGGATGCAAGTGGGTATACACTATAAAGTACAAGGCTGATGGGTCTATTGAGGTATAAGGCAAGGTTGGTAGCTAAAGGATTTACTCAAACATATGGAGTGGGTATACACTATAAAGTATAAGGCAAGGATGCAAGTGGGTATACACTATAAACTATAAGGCAAGGTTGGTAGCTAAAGGATTTACTCAAACATATGGAGTGGATTACTTGGAAACATTTGCTCTGGTTGCAAAAATGAACATCGTCCGAGTAATATTATCTTTAGCAGCTAATTACAGTTGGAACTTGCACCAATTTGATGTAAAAAATGCATTCCTCCATGGAGATCTAGAAGAAGAGATTTATATGGACTTACCCCCTGGATATAGTGAGCATATTGCTGCCAACACCGTTTGTAAGCTAAAGAAGGCTCAATATGGGCTTAAACAATCACCACGAGTGTGGTTTGGGAGGTTTGCTAGAGTCATGGTGGGTCTAGGCTTCAAACAAAGCCAAGGAGATCATACCCTCTTTATCAAACACTCTGAGTCAGGGGGAGTAACAGTGTTATTGGTATATGTGGACGACATTATAGTGACCGGTGATGATGAAAAGGAGCAACAATTGTTAGGACAACACCTAGCCAAAGAATTTGAGATTAAAACCTTGGGAAAATTGAAGTATTTCTTGGGAATTGAAGTGGCTCACTCTATGAAAGGGATTTTTATATCCCAACAAAAATATATTACAGATCTTCTGCAGGAAACAGGCAAGACAGCATGCAAGCCAGCTAGTACACCAATCGATCCAAATTTACATTTGGGAAATGCAGAAGAAGACATTGCAGTTGACAAGGAAATGTACCAAAGATTAGTTGGAAGACTCATATATCTGTCACATACTAGACCTGATATTGCATTTGTTGTAAGCCTAGTCAGTCAATTCATGCATCAACCAAAGGAGGTACACTTGCAAGCTGCACTCAGAATCGTGCAATATTTGAAAGGGACCCCAGGAAGAGGAATTTTGTTCAAACGAAATGGAAATGTGAGTCTTGAAGCATATACTGATGCTGACTATGCAGGGTCAATTATAGATAGGAGATCAACCACAGGATATTGCACTTTTCTATGTGGGAATCTTGTGACTTGGAAGAGTAAGAAACAAAGTGTGGTATCCAGATCCAGTGCTGAAGCAGAATTTAGGGCAATGGCACAAGGAATATGTGAATTACTGTGGTTGAAGATCATTTTGGAGGACCTGAAGATAAAGTGGGATAAACCAATGAAACTCTATTGTGATAATAAATCTGCTATTAGCATAGCACATAATCCAGTGCAACATGATAGAACCAAGCATATTGAAGTCGATAGACATTTCATCAAAGAAAAACTCGACAGTGGCCTAATTTGCACTCCATATGTCTCATCCCAAGACAACCTTGCAGATCTTCTAACTAAAGGGCTAAACAGCAGCAACTTTGAAAAAATTGTATCCAAGCTGGGAATGGAGAACATCTATTCACCAGCTTGAGGGGGAGTGTCAAAATCTGTTTCTATTTAATATCCCTCAATATAGGGATTCGGTTGAATAGGAGTAATAATAGGCATTTAGTTATATATGAGTACTAATAGGGATTTAGTTATATATGAGTATTAATAGGATTTGGTTGTTAAGTAATCTAGTATATATATATCTGATGTACTACCAATATAATGCATTCAAGAAATATTTTTACTCTAATTCTTGACAATACTAATAATAATCCTAATTATATTAACATTGATGTTTCCATGGCCCTTAGGAAACCTGAAATAGCATGCACTAAGCAACTTACTGGAGATTATGTGACAAAAATGAAAAAATTGAAGGAAAGCTTAGTAACAAATTTGAGATCAAAGACTATTGTCATGGAGGTGGCTAGATTAAAGAAACGAATAGCAATGTCTCAACGGAAGTATATTCTTGATCTCTTGTAAAAAACAGGTATGAGTGGTCGTAGACCAATCGATACTCCGATGGACTCAAATGCAAAACTTAGGAAAACAGGAGACACTCCAGTTGAACTGAAAGATATCAGATGTTAGATACTCGGAGAAGTATGAAACAAGGAGTGGTATGTGGATTGATAGAGTTCTAAAGGAACTAAAGATGGTAGTGGAGCTCCAAGTGAAGTTAAATTGTGACAGCAAAGCCACTATAAGCCTAGCCCACAATCCATTTCAACATGATCAAACCAAACTTTGTGAAACCGATCTTCATTTTATAAAAGAAAACATAGATTATGTAATTCTTTGCTTGCCATTTGTACCTTCAAATTAACAGACAGTTGACATCTTAACCAATACTTAGCAAGAATAAGTTTTGAATTTGATAAGCAAGTTGGACATGATTGATATATATGCACCAACTTGAGGAAGTGTTGAAATATTTAGTAATTATTATCATTGATATAGGTCGATTCTATCTTTATTTTGTTTTATTTAAGTTCCATATATCACTCTTTGATTTAAGGAGTGGACTCTGTGTACTCACCTTAAAAGGAACACTTTTCATTAGAGTAAACAACTACTGAGTTATTACAATATTTTCTACAATGTTGTTTTGAAAAGGTAACCTTCCAAGGGTATTTTTATTTGGTGAAAAGATTCCATGGATATACAATAGAATGAAATAAACCTGAAGCATGAGCTCCTCTTTTGTTGTGAAGGGAGACCAATCAAGAATTGTTTTCAAGTTTGATGACCAATCATCTTGTGAGCCATAAATAATCGGCTCAGCCCAATGGCCAGATATGTCAAAATCTATCTGCAATGAAAATGATACTGGATATATAAAAATACAGCAGTAGAAAGCATTCACTGTTACATATTTGAATATTTGACTAGGAAATTACCATTGGAATGATTACATCGTCTTGCCCGGTTCTCCGCAAAAAGGTATAGGATAGTAGGCCCACACTTTGTGTTGCCCGGCTGAAGGATAGAAGTTAAGAATTTAAAAGAATTGAATTTTGTCAACAACTAAAATTTAAAAATTCAATTCTATAAATATTTTTTACATATAAATTGAATTTATAAAAAGGAAATATCCTGAATGGAAAATATGTTGTCAAGAATACTAACATCTGTCTACACATAATACATCCACAGGAAAATTAGGAATGCATATACAAAGAACAAAGTAGCTCCAGAAAATAAACTACACCCCTCATATTTGTTGTTTTGTTTATTTCTATGCACCATCAATTGCATGGTGCCTATCAAACTGGCCAGAAAATTTTATTGGACCACTGTAACACCAGCAACTCTATTACAGAAATGTCAGGAAGAAAAATATCAACGAGTTTGACAAATAAGAGAAACCGAGTTAAGACTGATTTGGTGGATGAGTGGCATACAAAAAAAAAAATCGAGGAAGAGAACATATTAAAGTTGGAGTAGCAGTGTTAGGGGGTTGTTTGGTGGACAATAGAGGATAAGGATACATGGAAAATGGTACATTCTTTGAGGACACACATCTCTTTGTCGTCAGCTACATCTAAATCTACTCCATCTCAAGTACTATCCATTCCTCATTGAGAATTGTCTCAAAGCTCCAGAATCATAGCCTCATAGGATGACCCCTTGTTGCGTCAATTTTGTATTACTATGAGCAATAATGTCTTGCAAGCCCAAAATTCTTATCTTGATTCTCATAATTGAGCTCCAACTCCAATCACTTTTCCCACTATTAGCAGCCTGACATTTCTGCTGACCTACCTATCACACTCTTTAGATAAACATTCTATTCTATTCTCAATCCACATCCCATTTATGATTTTTTGAGTTACCATTGATTATCTCTTTTCCCTTGTGCCTATATTTTTGCTTGGTCATATATTAGCAGTAATGATGGATAAGATGACTGCTTTAGAGTCCTATAATACATGGACCCTTGTTCCACCCCCTAAAAATATATGATTGGCTGTCAGTGGAGGTTTACTGTTAAAGTTGACCTGAAGACAGGTGGACTGATTGAATGCATACTCCTAATGAACTGTTGTGCCATTACACCCAAAGGATAAAGTATGTAAAACCAACTTAATACAAAAAAAAAAAAAATAAGACAATTAAAATCAAATCATACAAACCACTATATACAAAGGATAAAAATGTACCCTGAACTTGTGGAACGGCTAAACACAATAGCATCAGCACCCAATCTCATAGTACTTGTCTTGAATCCATTGCCATCTAGAACAAAGCAACATGTTCTTTTACTTACAAATAATTTACCTTTCATAAAAACTAAACCACATACACCAAAAACTTTGAAGGGAAATACTTCATACAATAAAATGAAAATAATGGGAAAACAACTTAATATGACAAGAATACCTTCGAGGAAACATATAAGGGATTAATGTATAATAGAATCTGCATGTAGATATTGCCATCATTGTTTTCAATCTAAAACGTAATTTCTTTGACATGTAGGTAGTAGGTTTATTCGACTAGAAGATAGCAAAGAATACAACAACCCAAGTCTTTTTCCACTAAGTAGGATCTAATACATCACTCAAATGTTGTAATATCCAAAGGTAAATTATGTCGAATGAAAAAACATTTAAATCTCAATCTTTGAAGGATCTACTACATGCATCAAATCAAATGATGTTGTAACGTCCCATGGTAATGATACCACCCCACCAAAAACATGTATCCATTCCTTGGATAATATTTGGTTCATTTTTTTATTTTTGATTAATACTTATAATTATAAAAATGCCACATTTGTATAAATTTAAACAACAATAAATCTAACGCTCTCTGAAAAGATAGAAACACATAAGCAATAGAAAAAAATTATTGACGTTATTATACTTCTTTAAGTCATGCATGCTCAAAATAAACAAATAGAAAAAATTTAATTACACACTTACACTGTCCAATTGTTGTCTTTGACTTCTTTGAAGAATAACCCAAGCTCATGCACTTTCGTATTGAGTTAGGATCCATTCCACCACCATCATCTGCATAAGAAACATGCGGTCCATTAAATTTATAGCCAACGACTAGCATATCAAGTCAACATAAATTAGTAATAAATTAATTAGTACTATCTTTGTCCCTAATTATAAGACCCTCTTGAGATTTTTCATTGTCCCTTTTAGTAAGACTCTTTTTCAATTCTCCAAGAGCATTAATTATTTCTTTACTAACTTACCCCTAATTATGTTACATATTTTTCAGCAATCTGTAATAAATACTACAATAAAAGCATAAACTAACTCTCTCTCTTCAAGGATAAACTAGTAAAATAATTCAAATTGCCAACAAACTTAATACTACAATTAACTTCCTTAGTTACCATGATATAATCAAGTGGGTCTAATATATAGGAACGGAGTAGTATAACAGTAGATATTATGCATGTTTGGATAGCATACCTTGAAAACATAGAACTGGTGAATTATCCTTCGTGTTCTCAAGCTTGTCAACCTTAACAAAAGTTGCACCATTTTGAATCTAATAGTACAAAAGAATATTCAGTACTACTCTTGCTCTCCACGAAAACAGCCATATTTTAATAATATATGTGCCATTCAAAATTCAAATCCATAAAAACATACTTGACATCCCATTTAAAGTATAATATTTTTTCTAAAAGTAGAAGAGAAGTGAATATTAATTACACCGAGACTACAACTCAGGGTGCTAGTAGCATGTCTCATATATACTAGGACCCAAAGGGAGGTAGCATACAAAGCTGCCCGTAAGATTACTTGAAGTCACCAATTCCAAGTATATCTGCCAGCAAGAAGCCTACTCAGCTTAGCTTCTGGATGCCACGGGAACACCTAGGGTGGAATGATCACCAATCACGACTACTAGTCAAAGAGGATTTGAACCAATGCACATGGAGAACGAAAGATTTTTAACAGATCCTTCAACCACAACTGTGTACTCATGCCAGTTTTAAATGCCACAACATAAAGCCAATTAAGAGAGCACTTATGCAAGCAACAAATATTCAACAATGTTGATTAACTAGTACTATCTCACTGCCTAGAAAACATATAAAATGTATCAACTTAAATCATACCTCATCAACAGCATTATCCACTAGCTCAGCAATTGCTGCAAATAATGAGAGGAATGTATGAATAAAAGAGTAAAACAATGTATACCAAAGTTCTGTCGATAGTTGTCACAAAAGCCTTACAAAAAACAAGTCTTCATTCAACATAAAAGAAGCGTTAATATGTTATAAACTCTATTCTTTTTGCTATTCAAAATCACCTAAGAAGCTTGTTGAGATCTCATATCAACTAGAGAAATAGCCAAATTAATTTGTATAAGGCTTGAGTAGTCCTCATTCGTTGAACTAACTTTTGGAGTTGAGCTAGGCCTAGCCCAAATTCAAAAGTAGTGCCAGAGTCTATCCTATATCTATTATTCAGCCATCCATATTTGTCCATGCTCTAGATGTCCAATCCTAGCCCATCATTTTCATTATAAAAATTACCCCAATATCATAGAAATGGACTCAGATAGTAATTTCAAAGTTGGATCAATACGATATCAAGTCTTTAAACTTCTTGGGTGCAGACAAAGAGGTTGCTCAAATGTTTGCCACTGCCTGATAAAAATTTCAAAAAGCCTGAGAACATAAGGTGTGTCTTGCGTCAAGCTCTATCTTTGCCCAGCAACCAAAATCATGAGTGGTACTAACAGATGAATGGTCCAGTTCCTTTGCCTCTTACTTGCCAATACTTGTTATTTACTACTATTAGTTTCTATTACACTTAGTTAGTTGTTCGATAATCTTTGTCGCTATTTGATTATGAGTATAAATTCATTTTGTATCCATTGAATGTGAACCCATCAATTAAACACCTTATCTAGCTTTTGCTCTCACCCTCTTCCATTCTAATACCTGACATGGTATAAGAGTCTTGCTCAGCATTGATGTCCCACATTTGCAGAAGATTGTATTCTTTGGCTCAACGATCCACCACTTCTCCCATGTGGGTTATGCCATCGACAACCTCCACTTTGGCTACATGAGCCATGTGAACCCCGTCAACATTAACCTCTTCCATGACTCTATGCTGGCGTGGAAAACAGGCTCACCTATTTATCTTGCCTCTTTTGGTGGGGAGGGGACATGAACTTTCCAACCCATTGTAACTTAGGGTCTTCATTTCTCTATTAGCTTCCCCTCGCCATGATTGTGATCATAGTTTTAAAACTCGGACCGGCTGGTCAGAACAATTGGAGTGGAAACTGGTAGGGTAACTGGGCCAGGTGAGGCAAAGGACCAGAAATGTAATCAACTTGGTACGAAGCAGTGAGACCCGGTCAGGTTGGTGGTCGAACTGGTAAGATCCGGTTGGGTTAGTAATTGACCCACCAATTTGATGCATGCACCCATTTTCATTTAAAAAATAATGAATAATTTTGCAGTCCGCAGGATTCAAACACGGGAGTGAGTTGATAACATGAAAGTTGAAATGGCCTAACCATTGGACCAAGTTTGTTTCTGTGGCAATTGTTCAATTTACATTATACATATATTTAAATTGTAAAAAATAGCAGACGCATTCACTAAACTGATCATACTTTATTTGCATGTATTGAAATGTACAAGTTGAATTGGCTTTACAAGTCAAATTTCACGATTACAAAAGAAAATGAAAATGAAGTAATTTACTCCATCACATTTACATAGAATATGCAAAATGATGAAACCAATAACAACAAATTTTACCTGTTCAAATAATCAAAACTAAAATCAAACCTAATAATAATATATGAAATTCTACATACACACAATTTAAATCAAAGAAACTCCAAAATCAAATAAATACTTAATTCAAAACATTTGGAACAAATAATTGTACTTACTAAGTTACTAATCAAATTAAATTCCGAAATATTTAGTACAAATACAAGTGAGGTAAAAGAAAACAAACCTCCAAAAGCCCACTTATGGGAAGTTGCATTAGAATGAAGAAACTTGGGATGAACTCGTGCATGATCCAAATGACCTACAAATGAAATTAGGGCAAAATCAGTAACACAATGATAGAAAATACAATAATAATGAAATTTCGAAAGGGATTAAAAAAAGGTTATATAGGGCTAAATGTGAAAGACCTTGAACAGGAGATGGCTTTGAAGATGGACCGACAACGTAATCGCCAGCTTTCCAAAAACTATGGCTTCTAGAGACTGATGGAGGTGAAGTTGATTCAGGGTTTTGCTGAAGCTGAAGTGGTAGCTCAGTCGGAAATTGAACGTCGCTCATTGCAGCACCTGCGGAGGTCTCGTCGTCGCTGTCAATCTCGACGACGGGAATGGTGATGCCGTTTCTCTCGGGTTTGGGAACCACGGACATGGAAGAAGAAGGTACACTCAACTCTCAACAAGTGAAAGTGAAAACTTCAACTCTCTGGAGAATTTTATTTTTTATGAAAAATATTAAATTTTAAGATGAAAAATAACAACTAATGATATGCATCATTTTTTAATTGATTTAAGTATTTTAATCTATTAGTAATTTGATGTATGGTTAATTTTTCTACGACTTATTCTAAAAAAAGTCTATACTATTTTATAATATTACTATTATTTTATTTGCTTAAGTATTGATTAGTGTTGTAAAAAATTAATTCTAATTTTAGTAAAGTAAAAAATTTAGTTTGCAAAATATAAATATTTCTATTTTAATCTAGCTTTTATTAATACTTAACATTGTTAATTTTTTAACGAAAAATTCACCAATGATTTTCAATTTATAAACACAATTAGTCTTTATAAAACGCAGAAATTTAATTTTAGTTAATAATACATTAAATTTAAAAACACATGAATAATATAGTTTTCGTAGGACACAAAGGAATTATGGTCCTATTGTTGATTTGGTCAAACTTTTATCTTTGGCTTTATATTAGATCATCAATTTTCTTATGACCTTCTGGAGTGGTGTTTGAATCTATTGATTTTGTATTGTGGTATCCGTTTTGGTTGATGGGAGATGTGAACCTCTCTTTTTTGTGAACGTTATTTGTATTTTTGTGACGTTCATGGCAAACCTTGGGTCATAAGTGGTAATTAATAATATTCTCTTTAATTGTTTTAAAATAAATTGTTTTAGTCCCCATCAAAAGTTTATATTGTTCAAATATATGGTTTTGTATTTATAAAAAGTTCATGTAAACATATTTTGTCTACACTTCAAATATCTTGGTGAATTTATGTTATATAACGATGCAATTTTGATATTTTTTGTTTCTGTTGAAAAAATTTCAAAAACATCTGCACATAAGTGTGAAGTTTGAAGTTCAATTCTAAAATATGATATCACACTTAATAATATTTATATTTATCAATCAAACTAACTTAATTGAGTATTTTTTTTTTCTACTAAAAATATTTTTGTTTGTTTAGGTGCGTAATAGTATAGTCTTATTTATATTTTATAATGGTATAAGTTTTGGTGTACTTTCTCATAAAGTATGGAGGAAAACATTAGGGTTGATTATTAGACTGTGCAAGCAACTTGAATTGGGCGACGGTATCATTTTATTAAAATGATATAATAAAATAAGGTTTATTTTTTTAAATATATTTTTAATTCCTACAAAATTATGAATTTTTTAAGTTTAGTCTCATTAAAAAAATTTATTCACTTTCTAATCTCTATTTTGATTTTATTGGGACTAAAAATATCATTCTTTTTTTACAAAAACACTTTTTAAAATAGCGACATAAAGTGAATAAAAAAAATTATTGACTAAAAAATTGAGAATTTTTTATTAAAACTAAAATTTATTTTACTCCTTTTTTAATAATTAAAATTATATTTTTTTATTAAAAATTCAATTTTTAAGATTAAAATAAGCTTTCGAAAATGTTTAAGACAACCCTCCCAAATATATATTTTCATTGATCGGTCTGGTCTCACTACTAATTGATTTAATTGAACTTTTCGCAAGAATTAAAATTAAATTTCTTTTATTTTATAATAACTAAAATGAACTTTTTTATAATACAAGGACTAAAACTAAATTTATTGCGATATACATAGACTATTTGTAAATGTAAGTTTAAAGTCATTTATTATTATTTCCTTCATTTTTTACCATTCCGATAAAAAATTAATAGTTTTAGTCATTATTAAGACTAATCGAAAATATTTATATCAGAAACTAATATCAAATTTCTTGTATCGAGAATATTTCATATTTAAACATATTTTATTTTATTTTATTTATTAAAGTAGTATTTCATTTTTATTTTTTTTATTTTGTTTGAAGTGTCTCGTAAATCGTAATATTAATTTTAAATTAATTTCAATTTTATAAAAATAACTTAGGATTTATTTATATTTTTTGGAATTATTTTAATAAATTTAATACATATATTTACAAAAGTAAATTTTGTTATGAAAGATATCCATCGGTTGAAATAAGTGTATCATACCACATTCCAACTTCAATAAGGTTGTTTTCAACAGATTTTTCAAGTCAACAACCTCAATAAGCTTTCTTTGTAATTTGTTTGTGCAAGTTTATTTCAACTGTCTGCGCGGACCAATTTGGTAGTGAAAAACATCATTTTCCGTAGCAACTTGCTTTATGCAACGTTTTCTAAACTTTACATTCTCATGTTTTGCAACTAAAATAAAAGCTATGATAAAGACTATCATAGCAAGTAGACATGCATATGCATACAGTAGACAGAACAGAACAATGAACTTGTATTCTATTATTACAATAAACCTCATCAAAACAATGGTTACAGTAGGATCCACTCCTAACTTGAACCTGTCTTTGCAGCTTCATTAACACAAACAAAAACAAAAAATCACACCAACTCAGTTGCCTCTTTCCCAGTGCCCATTTCCGGTTAAAAGGTCCGGGGACTTCTCATCTAAATTCACACATGAGGATCCAAATTTCATTCAGATCCTTGGTTTGGTTTCATATTCACCTACCTAGCTAGCTACTCATCAATAATTTACACAACAATTCTTTGACACTCATTACTCAACCTAACCAACTACCTTTAACTTTACCTATATAATAACTTAACTCCTTTTATTATGCATTCCTTTTTCTTGCGGTTTAAGTAACTGCACACTACACGTAAAAGAGCGTTTCCTTAACCACTTAACCCCTCCAATTAGTAGTATCTGGAGCGCAGACAGCTTCAACGGACAACCGTTTCATCACCCTTGGACACGGGTCTTGCCCGAAATTGCTGTTTGATACGGTAACTACGCATCTTGGCTTCCCTAAACATTTCTGTGAAAAAGATACAACAGTCAATGTATAATTTAAAATAGATACTTACTAAGAGTAAGTCAATGTAGTGGATTGTGAAATCATTTCAATGCTACCTTCTCTAAAATGGCATAGGATGTAGGGGAATGACAAGCTCCTTGCTCATAATTCCCGCAAGTCCCGAGAGGAGTTCCGAAGCTTGCAAATTTGATGGAAGAGATGGTCTGGCCAGGGCTACAATGCAAGTGTACCTTTGGTGCATGGAATTCTTCTGACTTACCATAGCTGTCAATGTGCCAATTCTTAATATTTGGATGGTACTCTGACACATCAGCACAGACACTGCTCACTGATCTCTTTACAAGTGAAATCTTTGAAGGATTTCCCCCGAGTTCCTCAAAAATAACCAATAGATTTTGAGTTGGCTTCAACCATGATCGAGGGACATGGTACCTGAAATAAATAGAGAATATATAAGTATGCATATTTTACACGAAAGTGCTAAGAAATAAATTAATGCTTCTATCTTAAATAATATTTTTTAACACACTTCTAAATATTTTGACTCTATACTGCATACATTTATACGGTAACCAACCCGCACGATCCATGCACATGCACGAGTATTTTACTAGTTTTATATGACATACTAAGTTATCAAATTGAGATGTACAACTCAGATTTCTGAGTTTGATATTAAATTTCTTCAAATCTAATTTATCAATCTTGAAATCTGAATCGTTTGACCAGACAATACTAACTAGCTAAGTGCGTGAGTGACTACAGAGAATCTGAATCCTATTTTGTGCTTGCGTGAGCACAGCATGCTTTATTTCCCAATATGATGACGATTACTGAAGTTACAATGTTAGCGATACTTACCATCGTTGGGTTGGTTGGCCACAACCAAGCTGGCACTTTTGAGGTCTAAATGACCCGGCATAGTTACAGTCATTGCAATTACCATTAGCAAACGCAGTCCAGTATCTTCCAATACTCTGTCCATTAATCCATATTTGACCTTTACCCATACCCTCCATATCCAATGCAAGTGGTTCGTCTCCTTCCGGTGCATCGAAATTAGTCTGCACATTTTACAGACAAAATTTCATATACTTTTGAACCTAATACTTTGTTTCCAGACAAAAGTGAGCACGTTTTTCTTTAATTTTTACCTTGTGCCATGTCAATGGTTGATTTCTTTGTACAACTATTGCTGACTGCATCCACTCAACCGATGAGATACTATTAGGAGATGCAAGATTCATGGCCTCTCCTTTCAGTCCAACCTGTTTATAAGCATTTCTTAGTAATATTTACTTTTTTAAAGTAAGTCAACATATGTTTGGATGGGCGGTGAGTTTGGCAAAATGACGGTGGTACCATAATTTTGTTGAAATTCCAAAGTTTAGCTTTTAGCGAAATTGCGACGGCTCACATGATTTTGCCAATCTCACCGTCAATCCAAACATGCACTAAAGTAAGAATATGCAACCTGATAAGTCCATTTCTGCTGGGACAAGTCCCGTTTTCCTTGGTCGAGTCCATGGAGTGCAACCGGACCTAGGATTCCTGTGTTCCATGTCTCAAAATGTTCTCCCACATTCTTTGACAACAAAATATAGAAAATCATTCAGTCAGTAATAGTAGTCAAGACTTATGAGCAAACCAAGAATCAAGGCATTACTAGTATTTCTTATTTTTGTTGCCAAATTAGCTGAATTTCAATCTCCAAGGACCTAGTTACTAGGCTTTCATAATCATAGTAAAGGCAAAATGTAAAAGAAGGAAGCAAAACTTACAGGAAGTCCAATGGCAACACTGAGCAGAGCTATTCTGTTTGTTCCGGCACGAAGATTTACCTTGCCAATATGCATGAATCTCCTATATTCCCTCGATCCATAGGTCGAACCTGGTTTTAATTATGTATCATGTTAACTTTAAGTAATCAGCTAGAAAAAGGTACTAAACAGAAGACAAGTAGATTCACATACCGGAAAGTTGACCATTGATGAAAACATGTACAGCATGGCCTGTGGATTGAACAATAAGAGTAGGGAGTTCACCTCCATGTAGAAATGATTCAGACGAACTTATATCAACACTGAAGAAACATAGACATGAAATCATTTACAGAACAAGTATTTTAAAAATGGTTTTTAAGCATGAAACCAGTTATAAGGTTAATCAGGCTTACCTAGTTATATACCAAAGATAATCACTTGCATCTCGTGTTACATTAATCTGTTCCAGGAGACCAGGAGCAGTGAGTGTGGAGCTATCATCTAAAGAAGAAGTATCTTCATCAAAACTCTCCCATGAGAACATTTGAGTATTTGTTGGTAACATTTGCATTTGAGATGTTTGCACTCCAACCTAAAAGAAAGGAGTTTCTATTATTAAATCATATTGAATGGACGCGTCAAAGGTGAAGAATTGTTATTTAACATAAAACAGGATGATATTAAAATGGGAGACATTTGCTACATACTTTTGCTGTATTAAAGACAGCATTTCTACAATCAGGGAGGATGCTGACAGACCAAGGGGGCAAATTATAATGCATATTATTGAAAAGCACTCTAGCAGCGGATTTTGAATCGTAGTTTGAGAGAAAAGCAGCACAATCTCCAGATTCCGTAGAGTATACATGAGCCTGGAAAAGTTACATATATCATTAGGATCAGTAAATAAGCTAAACATGTGTGGATAACAAAATAACTTTGAATTGAGTTAAAACCTGTTGGGAGCTCCCTAATGAAGTAACAATTGGGTCGGTTGAAACCAAAGCTCGTTCGCACATCTTGATAGCTCTATGAAGCTCTTTTAGATGACCATATTTTGGCTGCCTGATCAAACCTGCATTGTTTTATAACCGAAAACAGAAATAAGTGTAAGCATTTGAGATATAGTAATCTGGCTTTTTTATTGTGGTGATGACTAATGAGTTTTTGGACCTAAAAATTGTTAAAGTTCATGCATTTGAATTTACTAAAGAGAAAAAAAAGTGTAATGATCGTATTTAGTTACTCTGCATACTACGATCTGCAAGAATTCATGAAAGATTTTGGTTGACACCGTGTCAATAAATACTATAACTAACATAAAAGTTGAGTTAGAAGGTAGAGAATATTCCGTTCTCACCATATTCATCTAGGGGAGCATCATAGTCATAACTGGTAGCTATGAAAGGGCCTCCAGCTGTTCGTCCGAAATTTGTTCCTCCATGATACTACAGATAAATGCAAGACAAATTAGGCTAGTTACACTTATAATAGTAAGTTCCAGTATTTTTTTAAAGTCATTTTATTAAAAAGAAACTAACCATGTAGTAGTTTACAAATGAACCTCCTCTTGTTACAAATCGAGCAACTGCAAATGCCAAATCCTGGACAGGTCTTTTGTGAATTGGACCTCCAAATTCTGTAAACCTTCATATTTAACAAAAAAAAAAGTTATTAACGATGTTTCTTTCTTTTATTTACAATTATTAGTGTAATGTGTCGTGATAACGAAAAAGCTTACCAGCCACTCCAAGCTTCAGTCCACATTGTAGGCTTATAAGGTCTATTTGGAGTAAACTTGTCACAATAGAAGCCATTACATGTATTTATCTGTTACCACATAAACAAAGCATATTAGTTAGCCAACACATTAGTTTAATAGAAGAAGAAATGAACCATAACTTATCGTTGCAATATTTCTTTTTATAACCATAATATAGATACAGAGTATCCACCACAGTTTAGCAATGACTAATCTTCACCGAGATACATGTTGGACACACAACATGGGTTCTCCCCTCCCAACTGGATTTTCTCCATACGCAAGAGCCAGAGATCGAACTCTTGACCACTTGCTTAAGGTGCTTGAGTCCCATACCACTCAGATCAACCACATGTTGGTTCGCTGCTCTTTTATACTCCCTCTGGCCTTAAATATAAGCAATAAAGTGCATGTCTATAGTCCGAAATTTGGACCAAATACAAGTATTTTTTTGGTTATATTTAAGGCTGGAGGGAGTATTATTTAATGTTACATTTCGGAAAATTAAAATAATAATAGAATAATAACCAAGTGGTATGATAGGAATGTGTAATGTGTTTAATTTCATGTTACACAACCTTCAAGATGAAGACTATGATTACTATACTCACCACTGGATCTGGTGCATCATCTTCCTTGCACATAACCCAAGGGACTCCAGTTCCCATCTCTACAGCCATTTTTGCTGCCCAATTCATATAATTTTGGCCAGCAGCTCCTTGTAACTTACTCTGTGCACCATACTCGTTCTCAATCTGAAACAACACATTGTGAAAATATCATCATTATTGCTAGATCTAGACTGACAAGTTTTTAGTCACTCAACCCTACAAAACTGGCTTATAAGGTGAGAGATATGTCCCAGTTATAAACATTTTTCACGTCATATCTCATCAAATGTGGGACTCTCACAGTCGTTGAATAAGCCCTCAACAATTTAATAAAATTTGGTAACTTTAAAATATAAATACATAAAAATAAAGAGTAACCTCAGAAAATTCACCTGAGAGAGAATGATAGGGCCACCCTGTGATTCAAAGAGGTGCTCACTCTTCATCATTCCCACAATCTTCTCAGTGAACCCTTGCATAGCCCTCTATATCACAATTTGTAGGTCAAAATCTAATAAAAAGTTCATATTTTCGGAAATTGTTATATAAATTATATATATATGTAGTAATTGTGTATGTGAAAAGTGAAGAAAACCTTGAAAGGTTCATTGTCTGTTCTAAAGCTTATTCCTGGAACATACTTCAACCAAACTGGAAATCCACTGCAAACAACAAGAACACACAATCACAAGAAACTCTAAAAAAAGGCACATAAAATAGATTTTGTAAATAGTTAATGTACTGATAATGAGGAATTAAAATATTGTAGAAAATATATAATTAAGATTTGAAGTACATCTAAAATAGTAAAGGTACATTTAAAAGAAACAAAAAAATAAGTTAAGAAATGTAAGGTACCCAAAATTCCATTCAGCACAAACATAAGGTCCAATGCGAAGATGAGCATAGAGTCCTGCTTTCTGAATTGTCTTTATGAATTTCACTAGATCATATCTTCCTTCAAAATTGAACTAAATTTGATTGCATGCAAAACAAAAAACTCAAATCAGAAAATAAAGTAATGTTAAAAACAAAAAAAAAAACAAACAGAAGAAAGCAATTGAAGTACATTGCCAGGAGATGGTTCATGAACATTCCAGAAAACATATGTTTCAATAACATCAAGACCACCTTCTTTAGCCTTTTGAATCAGATCTTCCCACATCTACAAAAAAAAAAAAAAAAAAATCAGAAAATATTGTAAAGTTAGAATTTTGATTTTGTTTTGAAGAAGAAAAACAAGAGCTTTACATCAGGGGTACTTCTGGGATAATGAATTGAACCAGAGAAAAGGATTCTCCTTTGTCCATTGATGAGAATGGCTTTTCTATCATAAGTAACAGTTGAGTGAATGATGTGAGAAACCAAAGAAAAAACAAAGAAAAATGTGAAGAAGCATTTGGAAAACGAGTTTGTTTCCATGTTGTTAAGATGGGAGGTGAACGAAGTAGTGTGATTATGAGAGATAGCTAACTAACTAATTTATAAGTAGTAGTACTGTCATAATAATGCGTGGCTGCGACTTTACTACCAAGTGTGTACTGCTATGGTATCTAACCTGTCACACACTCTGTATTTCAGACACAGAGGTAGTAAAAATGTAAAAACTATTTATGGACTTTGTCAGCATTTAGTGATAACAGAAAAATGAATGGTGACTACTGAAATAGCTTCACGTGAGGGTCATAAAAGTAGAAACCGAATTAATAAAAGGAAAAGACTCTATTTACCATGCTAAAACTGTAACATTTACATATTTTCATCGTTATAATGAAAAATATTGGTTAGGCATAAATGTATTTTTAACTGTTAATCGAAAATAGTTTATTGTCGAGCTTAGAGTTAGGGTTGTAGGGGTGTGCAAAGGGCTGAGGTGTCCCTTATTCGATCTTATAATTAGGTTGGATTAAAGTGAGAATATTACTAATATTACTAGATCATGATCTTAAACACGAGCACATGAATTTAAGTGAGGAACTATGGCTAGAATATAATTTTTAATTCATTATGATCATAGAAGTTAGACTCTAAACATTTATCTTATAAATCTTATTTTAAATACAATTCAATCGATAAAACTTATTTTACTCCTATTTTCTTTGTATTTTATCTTTACATATATTTATTTAGATTTTTAATTCTACAGGATATCTATCATCTTATCGAAATTTTTTGGAGTAGTTGAAAAATCTACTACCTAAAAACAAAGTTTCTATATCTTAACGAAATTATTTAAAGAAAGCTATTAGTCGATAATTTTGACTGAGATTCAAGTTTAAAAACAAATATTAGTGAGTGTTTTATTAATAAGAACACGGCATATCAATATAGTGTATATACATTTCATATATAGCTAAAATTCTTAATTGTATGTGTCAAAAATTCTTAAAAGTCTTAATGATATAAAAAACAAAATCATTATTTTAGACTGCTGCATTACAAGCTAGATCTAGAATATTAGGTTGTTTGTCAAAATAAATTAGAACACCGACACGTTTAACAAAACAAAGTCAAACGAAATAGTATATGACAAATTCAATTAGAGTATAAAAATTATTGTATATCGTTATTATAAATATTTTGATTAATAAATTTTTTTAATTTATTTATGTAAGTATGGTTATAGTTTGTATTAAAGTCAATTAAATTAAAATTTTTAATATATTTATTTATTCAATTTTAATCTTAATAATTAAATAAATTATTTTTATAGTTAAAATTAAAATTTTATTTTAATTAAAATTATTAAAAATAAAAAAAAAACGTGATAACATGTTATTATTATATTTCCACGAACACTGTGAACACAATTCAGTAGACAATCACCATATATACAAGACTGAGAATTGCTAAAAAAATATATTTAATTCAAAGTAAATAGTAAAAACTAAATTAAATATTTAGTTAGATTCATTCTTACATCAAAAATACATTATTTACTTTTGATTAAGTGCAGAGTCAAAATCAATTTTAAAGATGAATTGAAGATGGATAATGCATATAAGAGATAATAGTTAGGGATGGAAAAGATTAGATTGTAGATGGAAAATAACATATTAGAAGAGGTAAATGTAAGATATTGATGTAGAACAACATAGAGATACAATACAAAATAATGGAGAACAATAGAGAGATACAATACAAAATGACGGAGAGAGATGATATAAAACCGTAGAGAGACAATACAAAACGTCAAAAAGAGACGACACAAAACAACGAGATGGACATAGACATAGGAAACTTGGTTATTTTTTTATAAGAAGTCTTGGTTTATTTGCTTTATAATTTAATAAATAAATATTAATTATTTCAAAATAGATTTAAAATATAAAACTTAAAAATTTGGTGGTGTTGGGCGGAGCGTATATATAATCAATATCTCGCTAATAATATTAAATTGTGAAGTGGCTTAGTGGTAATGGAAATTTTTATAAATCATATGTCTATGTGAACTACTGAGTACTTTTAATACATTTAAAAATTAAAATTACCACTACACCAAAATTAAACATATGAGATTAGTTGAAAATATTTTATATATAATTTATTTTATGGTGATCACCCCAATAAAACTTATGAAGATCCACCGTTGAACTAGTGTTAAATCTATAATGATATAACTTATTAATACATGACATATCATTCAACTATTAATAATTTAATCTATATACTATAAAAATTTCCTTAATATATATCATATTAGTTGTTATGGTTTTTGTGCTTTTAACCAAAATAAGTTTGAGTGTTTTTGGAAATGGGGATCACATTTCAAAATTTAGTTTGGACTTGCTTAGGTTTTGTTCAGATATGAGTGTCTTAAAAAATAATATTCAAGACAAATATTTGTTATTAAAAATTATTTAAAATTAATTTTTTTAATATAATTTATATAAAAATAAAAACAATTATAAAATATTAATTATAAAAAATGATACACGGATACATCTCAAACTAAACAATTATATTGATGCTTCCATACATGCCTCTCACTAGTTATTAATAAAAGAGATGTAGAGTAATTCTAAAATTAATCTGGGAATTTTTACGTGACAGGCGCATTCTGGAATTCTGACAATCAAGGCAGGCTGTTGTACAAAACAATAAACAAACAATGCAGAGTTTGACCATCAAGATTAAAGGGTAAAATTATTGGAATACAAAATTTTGCATAAAATTAAATATAAATATAATATTTTGATATTTATAAAAAAAAATATATAGTTCTATTATTTTTATATAATATTATATTTATGTTATATTTTATGTTACAATAATATTACTCCAAATAAAAACTTAAAAGATATTTGTGTTTACTTACATTGCAGATTTGAAGTGAATTAGTCGGCCTTTATTTTTTGATTATTACTTGAATAAATGAAGGTGAGTTTTTTAAAGTGAAACTAAAACTATTCCTCCTAAATCTTAAATAACAAGAGCGGAGCACGAAAGATTGAGTAAGTCAAAGAACTCAAACTTCCTATTGTGGTTCAGTTAACCTCACGATAAATATGAATTTTCTTATAATTTCAACCGTACATGATTCAATAAAGCCAATAAATTTAGAAAGAATGATTTAAGGTAAGATACCTCCAAACAATCGTTATATTAACAACAATAATTGAATTAATCTCTACAAAAAGAAAGATGTAATGTTCAAATTTCTAGTAATTCTTAACCTATGCACAAGACTCCAAAGCTCAACAATTTTCAAATATTAGAGTCACTTACTCTCTAATAAGATCGCCACAATATAACTATCAATATTTTAATTTGAGACTCATGGTGTTTATGGTGTAAAAACTGAATCGAATTGGACTACATTAGTGTTTTGGTTCAGTTTTTGAAAATTACTTTCGAATCAAGTTCAGTGCAATTCTGAACCAGTTTAAAAATGGTTTATGAATATAAACCAGTTTAATATTTTAAACAAGCTTTTAGTTAAAATAGGTTTCGAATTAATACTTCAAAAAAATAATTTTGAAGTTCTTTCAAAAAATTTTTTTTGATATTTTCGAGAAAAAAAGATGTAAAAATTTCCCGCTTGATAAAAAAAGTTCAAGAAAAAAGTTTAATTATTTTTCAAAAAAAAATCAAAAATATTTTCATTTTTTTTTCAAAACTTTTCTATGAAAAAAAATAATTTAAAATATTTTTTGAAAAAAATATTTTAATTAAAGTTAAAATAATTTTTGAATTAAATTTAATTAACTGAATATTTTAAATATATAATTTAATTCATAAATCATCTAATTAGTTTAATTTTTTTAATACAAATTAATAAAATTTATTAACATAGTTTAATTAATCATATATTTTATACATCTCTGCCCAACAGCTTATTAGTAAGCTAATTCTGCAATAAAACCTAACATTTATTTTTATATTCTTTCAAACATTTGAGAACAATGGCTGAAAGAAAAACCACTTTAAGAAACTGAATTAAAGAACCCTGGCCCAACACAATAAAGCCTAACCTTTTTTGTATTATTTGGAGCATTAAAGTAACACCAAACTCTTGCCTCTTCCTTCTTTTGCCTCCCCTCTTCACTTTATGCTTATCATCACCAACAACAATAAATAAATAAATAAATAAATAAATAAATAAATAAATAAAACATTAAAAAAAATATTATTTTTTTTCTTCAATGCAAATTTATTTTCTGTCTTCGGGGCATGAATAAATATTCTGATTTTTAATGACGACTTTCTTATCTTTTTTTTTTATGATCGAATATTTTTATCTTTACTTATGCTCCATTTGTTCCACAGTAATAGATTTGATCATTCCATCTAGATTAAAGAAGTATATATAAAAATATTGTTACTAAAATATTGTTGTCAAATATTGATATATTTATTATTATAATTATAAATCTAAAATAAAATATATTGATTTGAAAGTAATATATATAATATTAATTAGAAGTATATTTAAAAAAATATATAATCTCACTTTAAAAATTAAATGTGTTAATTATTTTTATAAATATATAAATCAATTACTCTTAGATGAATAGACAAATAAACTTTGTCCTTCGCAATAAAAAATTGATATTTTCTACTATTAGAGTGAAAAATTCACCATAATTATATTAAATTGAGAAATAAAAAAGAGAAATAAAAAAAGAGAGAAGATAAGAGTAGTATAAAAGACAAATTATTATTATTATTATTATTATTATTATTATTATTATTATTATTATTATTATTATTATTATTTGCATTAATAACTTTTCAACCTTAATTAAAAAGGTAGAGGATTCATGTGATGTGAATAAGATGTGAAGCCGTCTTTCTAAACTCCCTTTGTGTGCATAGTTATTGGAACCATAATAACATGTATTTTCTTGCCTCTAGTAGTACACAAGTACTAGCTGTCTGTCCTTTATTTTTGTTTGACCACTACCTGCCTTTGTGACCAATATAGCAATATTCAAATCAAGCCATGTACCAGAAAATATCAGATTAAGATTGATTCAGTTTGTTTATACAAAAAACAAATTATTCAATGTGTGTAACTCTATTATCATTAATTAATGATCATTTTATAATAATTTTATAGTTAAATATTTATTATTAATTAATATTTTATTTAAATAAAGACACTCAATTAATGATATTTTTGTAAAAATATAATAATATATCTAATTAATTTAGAAATAATTGTATAATGATAGATGTTGCAAATAAAATGTATATATATGTAATTACACTTTTTTCTTCAAATAAAACATGTTTAGAGAGTTTTGTATACACTATTTTTTACTAAGTTATGTATACAGTATACCTTAGTTAAAGGTAAAGTTTTCTCGTACTCATGTTAAAGGTAAAGTTAGTTAACGAAGTTGTAGCCAAAAAAAAGTTAGTTAGAGAATCTCCACTTTTTTCAACAACGGTAAAAAAAGCCAAAATTAAGAAAAGGGGAAGTATGCTGCTACACTTTGATGAGTGATGAGTAGTATATTAGTTTACTTATAAACATTCATATCACATTTTACGCTAGATCTGTCCGTTATGGCTTGACTAATCACTTTTAATTAATGAATTCGCTAATCACCAATTTACGCATAATGTGGTTGTTGCTCATAAATTCATAATATCTGTCAAGAAGCACCCACATGGCCATGTTTGGTTGTTTCGCGGAAACTATCTAATTTTTATTTTTTTTTTATATATATATATATATTACTCGAAAGAATGAATTTTAATAATTTAAAATTTGATTGAGATATAAACAAAATTCGATCAAAAATAATTTAAATGAAAATTCAAATAATCTGAATGATTTATTTTTAATCAAAATTTATTAATTACTTAAATTTAATTATTTAATTTTTAAAAGTTGGTCTTCATAATAGCGTTCAAATTGTAATGATTTATTAATTAATAGTACATTATTATATAGCTTTCTTTATTTTCTCTCTCTTAATTTTAGCTTTCAGTAGCGTTCAATTACGGCGGAAACAACGGAAGGTCACCCACTCACACTCTGCTTCATATAAATTGTTTGGTCACCCACTCCATGTTTATTAATGTTTCATTTTCCATGTAATTGTTCATTATGTCGATTTGGTAGCACATAAAAAACTTTTCACGTAATTCTTGAGTAATACATGAAATCTTTTTCCTTTTGTCGGTTCACTTACACTGCAAAAAACTTTAGGACGATGATTTCTTTCTCATTTGTCGGTTCACTTACACATAAAAAAACTTTAGGTTAATAATATTGAGTGCAACCTCATTCTGCATATATATCTTCATATACCAATATTACAATGATCTAAGTAGATATCGACCTGGATCTTTTAAGCATGGTTTATAACTTCTTCTTTGCCAAGTTATTAGTTGTTTATTGTTCTACATATTTCGTCAAGGAATAAAAATAAAAAATGCTATAGTTTTTTTATTCACAAATGACTCAAATTAGTATTTTATTGTGTGTCAATAAACAAAAATATTTAGAATTAAATTTATACAAAAATCAATTAAATATAAATAAGTGATGTGATATTAAATTTTTAGATATTAGTAGTATATCTAACAAAATATAAAGGTACTAAAGTGTTCACTTTTAAAGCTTTATATAATATATATAAAAGAGTTGAATATTAGGTGGAGTATCGATCCTTTTTGAATGAATTTGCATTCAAATTTACCGATTGATAAGTGCTCAATTATCATATATTTGATATATTGTTAAAGTCCTTATTAACTTAATTTGATAGAAAACATGTTATTTTACCCCAATTCTTGTAAATATTTAGTTATTATGGTTTAAAATATAAGAAATGGTGATATGTTGCATCTTTCTTTGTTTTTCTAGATAAAATAAAAGTAGTAATTAAAGAAAAGAGCAATCAAGATCATTGAAGGCAAAATTTGAGAAAACAAGACAAATGGAATTCGTTGAGCGAGACATCTTCTGGTTGAACGAGCTCAAGGTAGTGAGTTTGCTAGATTTTGTAAGTTAATCTTGCTAAGCAAAATTAAAGGCGGTTTGATAGTTAGAACTCGCTAAGTCAATTAGATGTTCGCTGACCGAAATATCACTTATCAAAAAACTATTTAAAACTGAAGCATATGCCAAAAAAAGAAAATCATTAAAGAAAGTATGAAAACCAGAACATCCCATAATAAAATCATTAGAGAAAGTCTGAAAATCATCATTGAAGCTCAATTTCTCTTACTTTCATCTTCATCCTATAAAGCTCTCATGACAATGACTAGCTAAATCTCCCTTTGTTGGGGTTAAATGTATTTAATCATACTTTTTTGTATCTCTTTTGATTTATAGTTATATATATTCTATTACTCATGAATATCAATGTTTATTCTTGTTCTTAATGCTTGTTATGACTTGATCACTCATAATTTGATATTTAATTTGAAGTTCTATTGAAAATTTATCTTTAGATCTTGATTTAGGATAAACATCTTTGAATCTAAACTCTAGGAATAGATTTAGGTATAATAGTCTCGAACTGTCGATGACCGTCTTGGTTAATAGGCTGATGAATCATCTTTTAAGCAAGACAGTTGATCTCTCATCGTTATTAAGAAATTAATAACACGTGAATAGCATCAATGATGATGTTGATGTTAACATGTATATGTGTAACTTATCAATACGGTACAAGAGAAGGTGATTGATGAAATCTAACCCCATCAGTTTAATATCATTGTTAAATTTACATTACGTTTGTTGTTTTCCTTTTATCTAATTAAATTAATAAACAAAACTTTCATACTACTTCACTTAAGACCATAACTTTGTTGAACATATATATATCACACAAGTCTCCGTGGATACGATAACTCATATACTTACTTTTGATACAATCATCACCAATTCAGACCAAAATGGATTGCGGCATATCATGGCTCAAATTCGATCGATTATGTCAATGGTTTGAGCGGATTATGGCTAAAGTGATTTAAAGGACCAGAAGGGTGGATTAGATCTGGTTATTGACTCTTGATTGAGTTATTTTTCATGGAGTTTTTAAGTCGATTTCAGTTACTTTTTAAATTAAAAAAGTTGTCACATATTTTTTTGTTAGTTTGGGGTAAGTTTTTTTGTTTCAAAATCACCCATAGTACAAGCAAGATAAACGAGTGTCATACTCATTGAGATACATTGAGTAATTTGATCTATCATAAAAAAATATATGAAGAAAATGTACTAAGTAAGTGAAACTATATCTTTTATACATATGGATTTCAACCTTCTACCCCTTGATCGGTCGGATTCGGTTATCTGTGGGCCACATTTTTCGATACACAAATTGTCTTAATCCTATCTCCAGTTCATACCCGTCCTTATGAACCCACCCATTCCACCCAAAAAAACCACAAAATCAATTAGGTTTTGTCAGGATAAACCCAACCTGCTCACCCTAATACTGGTTCGAGTTGAAATAAGAATCCAACCAATCTATATGAAATAGAAAAGGTTAATTTTTGCTACTCCTAAAAAATTGGTTGATACCGGTATCTATGAGACAAATAAATATAAAAAATTATGTGGCTTCATACAATTAATCTTTGAGTAGTGTACTCTATCAAACTCCAAGATATTGAGTGTTCTAAAACAACGCGGTTGGTTTTATCTGTTTATTTGGTTCCTAGAACAACAAATTACAATGGGAGATGGACTCAAACTTTGATTTGAGAAATGGAAAGCTAAGACCACGTTTACTTTGTGAAAATATTGCGTTTTTATTTTTTTAAATGTGTGTTCATTTACTGTGACGAAAGACTCTTGAAGCGAACAATTGCCATAAAAAGAAGATAAAATGTTCATTATATGAATATGCATTTTCAAAAATAATTAAAATAATTTTTGACATTTTTATTATTTTTAGAAATATATACAGTTATATGTTCACTTCAGAAATATCTTACCTTCTTATTAACAAATAAAATTAATACAAATTTTAGAAATTAAAAAAGGTGGAGCTCATGAAGTGACAATTATGTGTATCCCTAAAAATAATAAAGATGTCAAATATTTATTTTGATTATTTTTAACTACAAATAAATCATCTATAACTAACATCTCATCTTCTCAATAGTCAACTTCATAGATATTAAATCTTCTTATTACTAAATTAAAATTAAAACAAATTTTAAGAAATAAAAATAAGTTTAAGTAGTAAACGAGATCTAATAAATGAAGTCAACTTAAGACGCTTAGGGTGTAAATATTCTTCTTGGTTTGATTTTTAGGAAAACAGATTTGAACATTTAAAAAATAATTAATTTGAATTTTACAATATATTTTTATTAAATCAAAAACTAAACTAAACCGATGAAGAACAAATTGATATTGTTCGATTGCATTGAGTTAACAACTTTTTTTAAAGATTTAAGAATTTTATTTTAATATTTTTTATCAAACACGATAAATTTTGTATACTATCACCATAAGTGGATTACGTACTAAAAAATATTATATTTATTCTTCTCTAATAATATTAATAAAGATTGAACTTGCAACCTACAATTCAATACTTATTTTACAACTAGATCAAACAATTGGAACATAAGTACATAAGTTACAATTAGATAAATAATGTATATATATAGTAATTAAAAAAGTATATTAATACATTATATTTTTTAATATAATATTATTTTTATTATAGTGTGATATTAACAAATAAAAATTAATTATTTAATTTAACTATCTAAAAATCAATTTTCAATAACATAAAATAGATATTTAAATAATTAAAGATCAAATTTGATTAATTCGATTCAGTTTAAAACAAAACATAGAAAATACAAAACCAATTTAACTAATTTGAATTTGATCTCCAAATTCAACGAATGATTGATTTAGTCTTATATCCTTAACGACACTCTTCTCATAAGCCTTCTTGCAATTACTTCACCGAGCCGAGAGAATATTATTTTATTTTAAAGTCAAGATCCGTAGTAAATCTTTTTAAAAAAAGTGTAATAATATTGTTTTTTAAATCTAAAAAAAAAGTGTAATAATGCTTTTGTTGTTCAAGAAAATGGAATTAAAATTATTAATATGTTAGGGGACTACAAAAAGTCTTATGGTCAGCAAAGATTCTAGACGAGGATAGGAAAATTCTAACATATTCAAAGAGAAAGAGTTATTATGTCTTAAAAAAGTAACAAAATCAACACATTATTGGTGTTACGATTGACAAGTTGCACAGTCGTCTCCTAGGTAAGAAGTTTAAGAAGATACTTGATTTCATCAAGAATGCATTGAAATAGGTGGATTCAGGGTGATCTCTATCTCCTCAACAAAATGGATGACCGAAGAATCAATTTTAAATATGACATGTGTAAGAGACAAATTACGAGCAATATGAATATCATATCTCAAGGTTGTGAGTTCGATTGTCAAAGCGTTGCTAAGACTAGTTTTGGCATAAAAATATCTGACCATATTATCAAGATCATGACATATGATTCCTATAATAGTTGTACTTTCGTTCGTATGAATATAAGAATAATTAATATTGATTTTGTAGACACTAGATGGTGGCTTCTAGAGCTGTCAATTTGATAGCCCCTAATTATTAGCTCTGGTCCACATATTGAAGGGGTCAAAAAAATTTATAATTTAAAAGGCCCCACAAAACAAGGCCCCCCACACTAAAGGTCCCTTAAAATTTTGTGGGCTTAGTGGGCCTATAGGCCCACTTTTTTTAAAAAAGAATCGGTTTTTTTTTTTCCGAGAAATAAATTTTTTTTATTTTTTCACCGATAAATTTTTTTTGATTTTTTTCGATAAAAAATTTTTGATTTTCTTTTTGATATAAAATGATTTACAATTTTTTTTGAGAATTTTTTTTTTATTTTTCTCACAATTTTTTAAGAAATTTTATTTTTATTTTTTTCGTATAAAATGATTTTCAATTTTTTTTTTCAAAAAAAAACTCAAAATTAACAAAATGTTGGGGCCTATAAGCCCCAGAGCTCCCTCTCTTATGCCCCATGAAATAATGAGCCTAAATTTTACAAAATTTATTTTGATAGGAGACATAATATTAGAGGTTTTTTTTTAAAAAAAAATTAAGAGAATTTTAGAGTTGAGGGCTTTTTTGACGGCTCTGGTGGCTTTCTCCCAATAGAGATTAATGGTTTTCCGTACCTCGAAGTATGAAGCAGTCAAGTTTGCAATTTCCTTTTTAATTTACATGAGTATAGTTGCACATCATAGAAGATAATTGATCACCGATACTTGACTCCTGAGAAAAGACCAAATTAATTCTATATTTCCACAGGGCCCAGATAGCAACACCAAAGAAGATAGACTAATTCCAAAAAGATATTGTCTACATTCCTATCAGTTAGGTTCCACATATTCCAATTTCAAGTAACTAACCTGAAGAATTTGTGCCAAATGTCTTCTTTGATGAGATTCGTGAATCATACCTTTGTTGAGTTATTGTTCATAATCAATCTTAAATGAGTGTTGAGTAGATTTTGATTTTAATTTTTTTTTTTATCATACACGTCTGTTGTAACTAAAGTCTATCTCTTAAGATAGTTTGAGTATATTGTAAAAATCTTTTGTGTTATCAAAAGGTGAATTGTAAAAAATTCTTTTTAAGCTGAAAGGTAACTGTAAAAAATTATTTCAAGGTTGAATGGTGAATTTTGATACTAATCAAGAGTGATCAAGAAATATAGTGTAAAAACAAAAGTGTTCTTATGATAAGCACATTAGCGGAAAATCTCATATCGATTGTGAGGACTAGACGTAGTCTACCTTGAGTGAACTAAAATACATATTGCGTGATCTTCTTATCTTTATTCTTTTTTACTTTTTACTCACTAATCACATATCACCTCGAAATAATTTATTTTATTTATTTTTAACTCATCCAAAATGTTATGGAATTTTTGTTTGAAACTAAAATTGATATTAAGTTAATTTGAATTAAGTTCATAAATTAAGATTTAAAAAAGGGATCACAATTCAAATCTCTCTTTCTTGTAATTGATATTGCAACTTCAAAAGACTAGACCAGTGTAATCCTTCCTGCAAAGGAGTGAGAGTTGGCCTTCCAAATGAAAAACTTTATCCTGACGCAATCCAAAATAAAATTAAAGTTTTTCTTGTTCAATCTTTTATGAAGACACAACACCCTGAAATAGAAAGTGTAATAATGCTTTTTTACATGCCCCATGTGCCATCATAAAAAAATATATATATATAATTTCAAACAAATATGATATAGATTTTTTTTTTAAATCTGTCAACAATAATAAAATTGACAATAGTAAAGAACTCTCAAATCTAATTGTCTGGGGTAACATTAAATTCTCATTCTTTACGTCAAATATAATTATATACTTCAAGATTATGTGATTATTATTTAATCTCTTTTTTATGTGAATATGATTTAATGATTAATTGATCTTTACATATAATTTTTTGTTTTATTATATTAATCTCTACAAAAACCTTTAGAAGCATATTTTTAAATGTATTTAACAGTGCTTAAAAATAATATATAATGTTGTTAAAAGTTATGACAATGCTTTTAAAATATAAAAAACACAATGATAGGTGATATTTAAGGAGTTTCAACATTTGATTATATAATTTTAAGAATAATGGGATGTAAATTCTACTAGACATTTATCATCAAACACATAAATAATAATGAAATTAAAAAGAAATTACGATCGACAATTCATACCTTTGAGACAAAATATAATCGAGAAATGTTTTAGACATTTACAACATGAGAAATAAATAACGTGATTCAACTACAGCATAGTGTATTTCTAGTCTATCAAAACAAATTCAACAACAACAATCAATTTCGGTTATGATAACTCCAAACTTGAAGAATGAGTCTAGCAAATACAATCCCGATTCTTCATGTTTTTATCACACACAAAAAAAAAACAAATAATAAAAAAAATAACAACGTGAGGAAGTGGACTTAATTATAGAATGTCTTAAACATTTAAAAATTTGTTAATCTTATAATATAAGTTTGATATATAGTAAACATGAAGAAGTGGATTCAATTATAGAATGTCTTGAACATTTAAAAATTTGTTAATCTTATAATATAAGTTTGATATATAGCACACATATAACAATTTCAAACACATGATTTAATTTAAGTAATACCTATTTTAACAACAATAATATGTTTATCATATGTCAGACAAGATAATATTCGAGAAAAAATTTAGACACTTACATTATGAGAAGTAGGTAGCGTGTTTCAAAATTAGCTGCGGTTATGGGTTTATAGCAACATCAATCGAGTTGGAGTGATGATATAACTCGAAACTTGAAAAATGATTTAATGAAATACACACTTGTTTCTTTATTTTGTTTTGCGCAAACCAAATTTTTATACTTTTTATACTTTTGCACAAGGCCTTGTCAATCATATAACATAATTTTATTCATAACAGACATATAACAATTTTATAAAAATAAATTTTGTATCTGTCAAATCATTTTCAAATGCATAATTTAATATAAATAATACATATCTTAACTACAAAGATGTTTATCCTATTATTGCACCAACTAATTAAACAACAATTAGCACATAAAAAAACAAAAAACAAGCATTACAAATATTCACCATAACTAATAGTTATAACATATAATTCAACACATAAATAATGAAGAAATTTCAATAGACAAGATAACATCTTTGAGACAAAGTATAACTAAGAAATGTTTTAGACATTTACAATCGTGAATAAACATCGTGTTTCAACTGTTGCGGTTGTGTGTTTAAAGTTGTTGAAGCGAATAAGAGATTCACGTTTTAACGAGAAAGGCTTATGAGTTTTAGAAAGAGAAGGTTTATGCATAAGACGAAAATTTTTGGGCATGGATTCAACTATTTTGCAAGACAACGATTCAGAGGTTTTGCAAAGAAACGACGATTCAAGCGAACAAAATTTTTTTGTCAACGAGAGTTTTGATTTACAGGCTTTTTTGTTTATAATACAACGTCTATTGATGTAGCACTTTTGAAAATTACAGCACTTTTTGTTAAAAGCGCTTTAAAGGGTTCATGTTTTTTAAGGGTCCGTATTTTTTAAGTTCTACTATTATAGCACTTTTAGATTTACAGTGTTGAGTATCAAAAATGCTTTTAAAGGATCCGTATTTTTTAAGTTTTACTATTACATCGCTTTTTAAAGAAAACATTATTCAACATACGCTATAAAAACTAAATTTTGGTGTACTTTGACCATGCTTTTAGAAAAAATATTATCTAATACTCTGTATTTTTTAAAAATAAAATATAATAACACTTTTATTCAACAAATATTGTTAATGGTGCGTTGTTAAATCAAAATTTTATGTTGGATCTTTATAAGATTATTTAAAATATAATATGTGTTTAATTAAAAAAGAAAGAGATTTGCCAATTTATTTCTTTGCAACATGAAGATAATCATATATTGTTGCATATAGTAAGTCCAAATTAAAAATAATTATAGAGACAAAAAAATATATTATTTCTAAATTTTTGTTGATATTTATTTTTAGCCAATTAATTTAATCTTCTCCAATAATAATAATAGGGTGAAAATTAATTAAAATTTTATACGTATAAAGCCCTATAAAATATATATTTATAATCTTAAAAGATATAATTCAATTTTGTGTGAGTGGTTTCTATTTTTTTTTTCTTTTTTGATTTAATATATATATATATATGGATGGATTGTGACTTCTAAAGATGTACGGCCAATAGATTCGTGGTTGTACGGATGTTTACAAAATCAGTGATAGATTTTCATTAAATAAACAAAGGAAGGAAGAAAGCAAATACTTTATTACCACATGGCCATTCTTTATAAAAGTTAAAGACTCTATTATATTATTATTTTATAGTAGATTTTACTCGACATTATACAATACATCTACTTTAGATTGGTGTAGGTAAGTTAATAGATAGAGATGAAGATTAATTTATCCACATCCTTATATATCTGTATCTTATAGTGAATTATTAAAATTGATATTATGTTATAATGTTTTTTATTTATGTATTAATGTATCAATATTCTTTATGATACATTTTATTCATGTGTTATTATATTAACATTTTTATATTTTTATATTTATTTGTGTTGATTAAATATGGCGAAAAATTCTACATAATTACAACAACAATAAAATTTATACATAAATATTTTTTATTTATTTAAAAGATATTCATAAATATCCTTAAATACCTGCAAATATTTAAAAGTCCAATAAGTACTCTTTAATTGGATATCTGCATGGCTATTATTTTATTCAACGAGTAAGATAGCATATGAGTATCATCCTTAATGTAAGATATCTATTGTCATCCCTAAATGTTATCTATTTTTAAATTCTTTTAATTTATAAATCACACAAATTATATATATATATATATATATATATATATATATATATATTATCGCGTGTTTCAAAATTAGCTGCGGTTATGGGTTTATAGCAACATCAATCGAGTTGGAGTGATGATATAACTCGAAACTTGAAAAATGATTTAATGAAATACACACTTGTTTCTTTATTTTGTTTTGCGCAAACCAAATTTTTATACTTTTTATACTTTTGCACAAGGCCTTGTCAATCATATAACATAATTTTATTCATAACAGACATATAACAATTTTATAAAAATAAATTTTGTATCTGTCAAATCATTTTCAAATGCATAATTTAATATAAATAATACATATCTTAACTACAAAGATGTTTATCCTATTATTGCACCAACTAATTAAACAACAATTAGCACATAAAAAAACAAAAAACAAGCATTACAAATATTCACCATAACTAATAGTTATAACATATAATTCAACACATAAATAATGAAGAAATTTCAATAGACAAGATAACATCTTTGAGACAAAGTATAACTAAGAAATGTTTTAGACATTTACAATCGTGAATAAACATCGTGTTTCAACTGTTGCGGTTGTGTGTTTAAAGTTGTTGAAGCGAATAAGAGATTCACGTTTTAACGAGAAAGGCTTATGAGTTTTAGAAAGAGAAGGTTTATGCATAAGACGAAAATTTTTGGGCATGGATTCAACTATTTTGCAAGACAACGATTCAGAGGTTTTGCAAAGAAACGACGATTCAAGCGAACAAAATTTTTTTGTCAACGAGAGTTTTGATTTACAGGCTTTTTTGTTTATAATACAACGTCTATTGATGTAGCACTTTTGAAAATTACAGCACTTTTTGTTAAAAGCGCTTTAAAGGGTTCATGTTTTTTAAGGGTCCGTATTTTTTAAGTTCTACTATTATAGCACTTTTAGATTTACAGTGTTGAGTATCAAAAATGCTTTTAAAGGATCCGTATTTTTTAAGTTTTACTATTACATCGCTTTTTAAAGAAAACATTATTCAACATACGCTATAAAAACTAAATTTTGGTGTACTTTGACCATGCTTTTAGAAAAAATATTATCTAATACTCTGTATTTTTTAAAAATAAAATATAATAACACTTTTATTCAACAAATATTGTTAATGGTGCGTTGTTAAATCAAAATTTTATGTTGGATCTTTATAAGATTATTTAAAATATAATATGTGTTTAATTAAAAAAGAAAGAGATTTGCCAATTTATTTCTTTGCAACATGAAGATAATCATATATTGTTGCATATAGTAAGTCCAAATTAAAAATAATTATAGAGACAAAAAAATATATTATTTCTAAATTTTTGTTGATATTTATTTTTAGCCAATTAATTTAATCTTCTCCAATAATAATAATAGGGTGAAAATTAATTAAAATTTTATACGTATAAAGCCCTATAAAATATATATTTATAATCTTAAAAGATATAATTCAATTTTGTGTGAGTGGTTTCTATTTTTTTTTTCTTTTTTGATTTAATATATATATATATATGGATGGATTGTGACTTCTAAAGATGTACGGCCAATAGATTCGTGGTTGTACGGATGTTTACAAAATCAGTGATAGATTTTCATTAAATAAACAAAGGAAGGAAGAAAGCAAATACTTTATTACCACATGGCCATTCTTTATAAAAGTTAAAGACTCTATTATATTATTATTTTATAGTAGATTTTACTCGACATTATACAATACATCTACTTTAGATTGGTGTAGGTAAGTTAATAGATAGAGATGAAGATTAATTTATCCACATCCTTATATATCTGTATCTTATAGTGAATTATTAAAATTGATATTATGTTATAATGTTTTTTATTTATGTATTAATGTATCAATATTCTTTATGATACATTTTATTCATGTGTTATTATATTAACATTTTTATATTTTTATATTTATTTGTGTTGATTAAATATGGCGAAAAATTCTACATAATTACAACAACAATAAAATTTATACATAAATATTTTTTATTTATTTAAAAGATATTCATAAATATCCTTAAATACCTGCAAATATTTAAAAGTCCAATAAGTACTCTTTAATTGGATATCTGCATGGCTATTATTTTATTCAACGAGTAAGATAGCATATGAGTATCATCCTTAATGTAAGATATCTATTGTCATCCCTAAATGTTATCTATTTTTAAATTCTTTTAATTTATAAATCACACAAATTATATATATATATATATATATATATATATATATATATATTATCGTATAATACAGATATATTATCCATAAATAAATAAAATTCTTGACAAAAAAATTTAAGGCCCATAGATGTGTTTGTTGTTTTTGTAAAGAGATTTTTAACATTGTGAGCATTATAAAGATTTTTAAGATATTTAATGAATGGCCCAGTCTCCTTATTGTATATATATACTATGTATATACTATATATATTCAAACAATAAATATATTTTAATAAAAATTATATTATCTTCTTTCCATTGCAAATTTAATTTTTTTTAATTTATATAAAATGGTAAACTAAATGACAAAGGAAGTGGTTCATAATACATAGACTTTTCAATTGGTGGTGATTCACAAATTAGTAACATTTCGTGTGTGTGTATATATACATATTATCTATAAATAGATTGAGAATGGATTATCTCCCATTGAAAATCCCTTACGTGAAATCTTAGCCGCATATGTCAAAGATAGAAGAAATTAAAGAATATTAAAGGAGTATAGTGTTTTAAGGGTGGAGATTTGCCATGCATGCTCCCCTCTAGTGATATTTGATGAGTCTTACTGAAATTGACAATAATTGAAGAATATTATAAAAGTATTATATTGTTTGAAATTGTAAAACTAAAAACTATATATACATATGATTTTAATTCTTTATTATAAATCGGTTCAGTTAAAAATACTTTAAATTTATATTCGAATATGTTTTTCTTTCTCTTATAATTTTGTTATACTATTGTCAGATATAGTTTAAATATTTAATTAGAAAGATGCGAGTATATTGAAAACTATGAAGAATAATATTTTTTATAAAATATTGTTATCGGTTTGTCTAGTTATAATAAAATTTAGAATTTCCATCTTATATTATTATATTTTGATTTCCCCATGCCAGTTTTTTCAACAAAATTTACCTTGCATTAAATCCATCTCCATAACAATCGGTAAAAAAAAAAAAAAAAGTTACATAAGATTGAGAATATAATGTGAAAAAAATAGGTTGGGAATGTTGTAGATTATGTGAAATGAAAGGTAGAGGAAGTTGCGACAAGGCATGCATAGTTGGCTGGTCCATGTGAAGCATGGTGGTTTGGGTATATTTTCGTGTGGGGTCCACCACTAATTAGCGTCGGTGCACATGTTATGCATGATTTCTTACAGTTAGTTAACGGTAAGGATGCTGCGACGTTAGCGTCGGTGATATACTCCGTTAGCATCCCATTTGGCTCATATGTAATGATCCATTGCCAAACACAATACTTTATTTGTCTTTTGATCATAAGATTTTCCCCAACAACTATCCATCATAGGAATATATATGTATTTTTTTTTTGGATCCTTAATGCATTAGAACGCTTGTTTAATCCAAATTTACACGTACATAAGTATTAATATTTAATGCGGGTTCCAAATCACGCTCTCATCTATTAATATTTTATTATAATTTTAGCTAATTTATGTTTTGGGTAATAATAAATCATTTAAAAGATTAAGAGTTGTTATTTGGAAAAACCTTTTAGTTAATTCTCAATACTTGTGGAAAGTGATATATTTCTTTAAAAATAAATAAAATGTTTAATTGTAGTTTTGATCCTCCTAAATGACAAAAATAGTTCCTCCATTTTATTTCTCCACAGTTTTGATCTCCAAACAAAATTTTAGTTCAAAACTCGATAAAGTGTCATTGTTGTAAGCAACACCACACCATTTATGATCATAAATCTCAGATACAATTGTTGCATCACGGGATCTTGAAGCATTGTGTGACTTAAATAAGCCAAAAAATGACATTTCATCAAGTTTTGGACTAAAATTTTGTTTGGGGACCAAAACTGAAGAGAAATAAAACGAGGAGACTGTTTTTATGATTCAACTAAAATAGAGGTAGCAAAACTATAATTAAATCTAAATAAAATTATTAGCATGAATATGCGGAAGTGTGATTTGATAATATTATTTTGGATTGTAATTGAAAAACACTCGTGAATTGACTATCTTGATTATGGAAGTGTGATTTGATATTAAAGAGTACTCTTATCGTTAATTGATGATCTTCATGGAAGTGTGATTTGATATTATAGGGTACAAAGTTGTTGAATCCTAATGCTAAATTTTTAAACACACCATTACACAAGAACCCTTCAATAATATGACTGACGTAAACTCAAAATACTTTTATACTTTTATTTATCCTTTGTCATCATGAACTTTGAATTCAAGATTTTAGTTAGAAATTCACAACTAAATATCTATATTTAGGTAAAGATACGCGTTTTCCTATTCTTTTTCATCTGAGAATATAAATACCACTGGTAAGTTTATTCTGATTCACAAACTCGAAAAAATTACGATTTGATTGACAGACCGTAAATGGTTAAGGCTTATTCACTTTGATGACTCGAAAATGTTCTTAGGTTTAGGCTGTTTAAGTCACAGTTTACCAGTAAACTTGTGCATATGTATGGCTTATTCACTGTTGATGACTGATAATGTTCGTAGACTCGGATAGTTTGTCCTAGTCACCGTCAACTACTAAACCTTATTTGTGACTAAGGCACGTCAGTCGTTCGGACACCGTCTCTTTTTGGGTTCAATTATACAATAGTCATGAGTGACACTTTGATCAATAAATTTTTTTCATTATTTACTTCTCAATATTTTTATGTTTTTAATAATATTAAAAGAATTAAAAATTGTAATGATATAAACGAGTGATTTGAGTCATATCAGTTTTTGTTCTTGAAAATTATTTAACTTATTATTTACTATAACTACCATTTGAGGAAAAACTTTCAATTTTTGTATAATGGTAATGATTTGTACTTGATGAAATCTCTCAACTATTAATTTTGTTTTGTTCTCTAGGTACATTCTGTAACACCCCGTTTTCCAAAGCGAGGGTATATTTTTTTTTCAAAAGGAATTAAAATGAAACAGAGAATTAAATCATGAAATGCCTTTGGATAAATAATTGAGTCATTATAATTTACAAGCAGCGGAAAAGTTTCTCCAAATTATAAATCCAAAACATTTACACGACAACAAATGGTACATGGAACCCATTCAAATAAGAAGTCAAACTGACAATATTAGTATAAGTACAGTTTTCCAAACTAAAAATACTCTAATCCAAAAAGAAGGACACCTAGTCCCTATACATCATCCTAATCTGATCATCCTACCAAAAAGCTATACACCCTGAGTATCTCCACGCGCCCCGTGAGATCCTCCTAACGTAACTGCAGTCACGCGTTCCCATCTCCATTCCCGTCCGTAGGGTACGAACCGGTAGGACCGTCCTGACTCTCATCTGAGGGCAAAGCCCAGATTTCCACAATAATTGTAAAGGGTCACCAACCAAAAAAATAACAGTTAACACATAGCATTTAAGATCTTAAATGCTAAAAATATCTTTTCAACTAGGCATGCACCTTAACAGGATTTTCAATATGCTTAAAGTTCATACAATGCTTGCCAATTAACAAGGAACTCAAAATGAAGTTCTCAAACCATCAAGTAATACATAACTGACCAAAGCATTGATAAATCAATTGAGCAATCGATTATGTAACTCAAAATAAGTACTTTTGCTGAGCCAATCGATTGCCAAATCGATTTGGTCAGTTCTGCTGAGTTTCTGCATGACCAAATCGATTTCTAAGTCGATTTTGTCAGTTCTGATGAGTCCCTGGGTTGCCAAATCGATTTCCAAATCGATTTCGGCAGTTTTGCTGAGTTCCTGCCTCTCTGCCAATCGATTTCCAAATCGATTTCTTAAAAGATTTTGAAAGATATATTTATACAATCGATTGGCAAATCGATTAGGTCAAAATGGTGAACTTCCTGCAACTCATCCAATCGATTGGGAAATCGATTTCCCTGATCGTTTTTCCAAAAATTCATGCATTAACTCAAGTCATTCCTAATCAAGTTCACAACCTAACACTTAGCAATTCCTACACGATTACCACGGCAATTGGGATCTCGATAACCATCATACTTACACACAACAATCAACACATAACACTTAGCATTTTCAACGCAATTACCACAACGACTCAAATTCAAATCACTTAATCATAAAACTCAAATCAACCACGACTCGCGTGCCAAGCACCCTAATGCAATGCGTATATGCCAAAATGCATGGACTCGGAATTCCAAACCAAAACCCTCCTCGAAGGGCCGTAAATCATAATCGTACCGCCTATCGCAGGCCAAAGTACCGATTACCAAGGTGCCACCTATCACGGGTCTGCACGATTTACTAAAAAGCGTAAACCATAAACGTACTGCCTATCACGGGCCCGTATCGTTTACCGAGGTGCCACCTATCACGGGTCAGCACGATTTACTAAAATGCGTAAATCATAAACGTACCACCTATCACGGGTCAGTACAGTTTACCGAGGTGTCACCTATCACGGGTCAACACGATTTACTAAAAGAAAAAGCGGGAATCGTAAACGAAAGCATGAAAATGCATGAGCATATACTGACTCCATCCACAACAATCGCTAAACAAATGCAGATATTAAAAGATTCCCCATTTTTAATACTCACTTGACTTAAACGATTTTCAAACAACATTAAGCCACCTATCACGGGTCTGCACGATTTACAAAAAGCATGAAAATGCATGAGCATATACTGACTCCATCCACAACAATCGCTAAACAAATGCAGATATTAAAAGATTCCCCATTTTTAATACTCACTTGACTTAAACGATTTTCACAACAAATATTAAGCAAATAGAAATATTAAGAGATTCTCAATTCTTAATACTCTTTTGACTTAAACGATTTTCAAAACAAACTTTAAGTAAACAGAAATATTAAGAGATTCCCCATTCTTAATACTCTTTTAACTTAAACGATTTTCAAAACAAAATTAAGTAACCCAGACATTAAGAGATTCCCCATTCTCAATATCTAGTTAACTTAAACGATTTTCACAAATACACATTAAGTAAACCGAGATATTAAAAGATTCCCCATTTTTAATACTCGTTTAACTCTAATGGTTTTCAAATTTCACAACAAAACCAACTCAAAACATTTTATCAAATTCAATTCACAATCCACACCAAAACACATCTTATTTCATCGGTATTAACTTAGAACACGTCAAATACGACGAACACAAATCAACACAACATAACACTCAAACACATCAAATTTCATTTACCCATAATCATACACAAATGAGTTAAGTTCATTTTCCACGAAACATCCATCAAATATAACCAAAACCTAACTCTAAGATTTTACCCATAAAGTCTTAGATCCATTTTCCCCCAAATCAATACTCAAACCCTAACAAGATCCTTTCCACACAATCACAGATAAGTCCCTAAATGCAAACTAAAAGTTTGGAAGGAGCCCTTACCTCAACGTTAGCTTT